>NC_054386.1:100709572-100994572 GCF_017654675.1 Xenopus laevis | reverse complement strand
GAACTCTCTGTTTTATACACAAGTCACACCTGCATTTTCCTATCATGTTCTTGTTTTAGGTTCAGACTCACAAAAACATCAACAGAATCTTGTGTTTCCCCCTCACCGTGCGCAATGTTAGCAGCTGAGCATGCTGGGAGATTGAGTTCACAGCAACCTGAGTAGTTCTGACAGAGGCAATCAAGCTTTTTATAGCACAACATATATGTTATTATGGCCCTTTAATTAGCCATTTAAACATGAAAGGGAAATAAGCAGCCAATCAGCTCTCACCTCACTGTAACGGACTTTGATAAAATGGTTTGTAATTAATTAAATTGTAATTATGTGTCAGGGTATCCCCTCCCCACGTACCTGCACCCCACGTACCTGCACCCCACGTACCTGCCACCAAATAGATGTTAAAGTATCTGCTTTGGAGCTACAGAGCGACCCCTGCAGACATTGACTCCCAAACTATTGGGCAGGATCCCTGGGGATTTGGGGTGATGCTTATTTGCCCCAATGTTTCTATATATCTGTAACCTTGTTATGAGCTAAGGGGGCCCAGTCTGAAGGTCAGTTAGGGGGAGATTTGGGGTGAGTGTTTATTTGTACCCTGGGTACCCCTGGAACTATAGCAGGGTGACACCCCAATGTTTCTATATATCTGTAACCTTGTTATGAGCTAAGGGGGCCCAGTCTGAAGGTCAGTTAGGGGGAGATTTGGGGTGAGTGCTTATTTGTACCCTGGGTACCCCTGGAACTATAGCAGGGTGACACCCCAATGTTTCTATATATCTGTAACCTTGTTATGAGCTAAGGGGGCCCAGTCTGAAGGCCAGTTAGGGGGAGATTTGGGGTGAGTGCTTATTTGTACCCTGGGTACCCCTGGAACTATAGCAGGGTGACTGTTACCCCAATGTTTCTATATATCTGTAACCTTGTTATGAGCTAAGGGGGCCCAGTCTGAAGGTCAGTTAGGGGGAGATTTGGGGTGAGTGATTATTTGTACCCTGGGTACCCCTGGAACTATAGCAGGGTGACTGTTACCCCAATGTTTCTATATATCTGTAACCTTGTTATGAGCTAAGGGGGCCCAGTCTGAAGGTCAGTTAGGGGGAGATTTGGGGTGAGTGCTTATTTGTACCCTGGGTACCCCTGGAACTATAACAGGGTGACTGTTACCCCAATGTTTCTATATATCTGTAACCTTGTTATGAGCTAAGGGGGCCCAGTCTGAAGGTCAGTTAGGGGGAGATTTGGGGTGAGTGATTATTTGTACCCTGGGTACCCCTGGAACTATAGCAGGGTGACTGTTACCCCAATGTTTCTATATATCTGTAACCTTGTTATGAGCTAAGGGGGCCCAGTCTGAAGGTCAGTTAGGGGGAGATTTGGGTGAGTGCTTATTTGTACCCTGGGTACCCCTGGAACTATAGCAGGGTGACTGTTACCCCAATGTTTCTATATATCTGTAACCTTGTTATGAGCTAAGGGGGCCCAGGGGGGGAGATTTGGGGTGAGTGCTACAGGAAGGAAAGGTTGGGGTTACAGGTCTGTGTTTAGCTCAGAATGTCCACCAAGTGTTTTGGGGCCTATTGGCTCTTCATACCCCATAACAATAAAACTGAGGAGCAACTGCTAAGAGCCCCGTTGGTACAGAGCAATAACAATCAGTAGTATCAGTCTGGGTGCCCTCTGCCAGTCCATGTGCCAGCTCACCTTTGCCATCCTTATATCTGGGGCTCAGTGTTATTTCGCTTCTGGTACAATTACCTACCCTACCCCCAGATGCTCCTATTGCTCAAAGAGCAGAAGTCAGTTCTTCTGCAGCTCAGCTGGATTCTGCTACAACGTTTCAGGAGTCAGAACCAGCAGTATACATGTATATTGGAAAGCTGCTCAGACTTACATTTCATTTCATAACGGCAGTTCCCCTTCTGCACAAAGGTTGGCAGGCAGCTGAGCATGCTGGGTAACCGTGACAATGTTTCACCGCTCATACAAGCGTCTTCTTCAGTTCGATTCTGTCGGTTGAAGCTGGAGAAGCCTCTCGGACGAGCGGTGAAACGTTTCCACGATTACCCAGCAGGCCCCCTTTTGCTTTGGAATCTAGAAAATCTAGACTTACCTTGCCGAGGAAGGGTGGTCTGCCTGGGCTTCCGTAGCTGGATGTAGGTGGACGCCCTGGGGTGATCAGGTTGGTGGAGGATGCGGGTGAAATGTAGAGGGGGCACAGGGGCTGTTACCTTCCCGTCTCGTGAATGGCACAAATAACTGATAACTAGAGGGAAAGTTACCCAGCATGCTCTGGGAATGAAGTCAAACCTGCCTATCTTGTCTGGCATGGAACATGCTGTACTTGTATTGATATTCACACACACCTGTACCTCCCCCCTCTCCTCCTCCCTCTTGTGCTTATGTAAAAACAGGCTCAGCTTACAAACAGCACCCAAGCATTCTGGGAAATGTAGTTTAATCATTGGTTTATTTTTAGCATTGTTTGCCAAGTGAGTGTAGAGTAAACACTGGTAGCTAAGAGCATAATAAGCACCAAGGGGAGAGGCCTCTGGGGCCTTGGATAGGAATCATAGAGGGTCTGTAGGGGGGTAGAAAATCTCAACAACTGCAAATTTGGGGGGCAATAATGTAAATGTCAGCCAATAAACTGCATTTCCAAAAAGCTTAGTAACCTGCAGCTCTTGTATCTTGTGTGCAGTGGGAGCTGCCATGTTGATTGCAAGTCAGGAAAGCCCCCTGCAGATTTCTCTCATCTGGGGGTCTTCAGTGAAACCCTTGTTGCTCGGAACAAATGTCTCCCAATGTCACAAAATGTCTTTTTTTGCTATTAAAGACCAGGGACACAGAGGAGCAAGTGTATTAAAACATGCTACCTGAATTACCCATCAAGCACTGCTGCACAGAGCAGAAGGGTGCAAAGGCCACCCAGCTTCCAGATTAGAATGTTCCATGTCAGGTGATTAAGGAGGCCTTGGGCACCAGAAAAATGACCCGAGCAAAGTGCTCTGGAGTTTTATGTTCTCGATCTGGAGCACCTCCTGGTGTTGGCGCTGGTCTGCCCTATCAGAAGGTCACCACCTAGTGGCACCAGAGGGAATATCTGCATTAGGGGAGAAAATAAAAACAACAGACCAAGAGTATCAAAGAGATGCTTTTTATCCAAACCATAATGGGAAGTACATCAAACAAGTCTGAGTGGGCAACCTTGGGGCTTGTCTCTGTCACCCTCAAAGTGGCTGCATAGTCAACCTCTAGCTGGGCTGTCCTCCTCTCTCTTTAATTTAAATGGATGAAAAACATCAGAAGATGCCCTACCCTTAGAGCTTGTGGTGCCAACTCCATTTGGTCCATTTGGTCATTGTTACAGGAGATGTAGAATAAATCAAGTGAAGTTCTAACTTTCAACTCAAGAAAAGAAATCTTAGGGGGATCAATTCAATGTAATAGTAACAATGAATCCCTCTGCACATATGTTTCGCTGGCCTTTGCCTGACTACAGTTCCCAGCATGCCCCTGAGACCCGAGTGGTGTTTTTTTCCTTATTGTTTGCAGTTGTCTGGCAGCAGGAGAAGGAAGTGAAACCTGATTTCCCCTAAAGAAGAATTTTTGGGAACTTGACAGAGAATGGAATTTCTGATTTAAAAAAAAAAAAAAAAAAAGGATCGGGTCCCATAAAGTAACAGAGGTTAGTGACAACCACCTTTATGTTATATACAGTAGGTTATAATAGATCCCCAGCAGACTAACCTGGAGAGGACCATATCTGCAGTCTGGTCCAAGCCCAACAGGTCGGCATTCTGGCCTCTTGTTCCGGCATTGGCAGCTAATTTTGGTTACTGGAGTCTTTGGGTCTTTCAGATGTGGAACTATGGGACAAGGCTCTGCTATTTTGGAGTGTGGGGGTGAAAGTATACACTGTCCTTCTAACCAGAGCTAAAGGTGACCTGCAGTCTATTATTGGACTCTCCAAATTCTGTTTCATAAAAGGAGGCTTCTTCTACTGCAAAGAGCAGGTCACATACCTCATGACTTATGGTGGGACCAGCTGGGTGACTGGACTAGAATGTGGAAAATCTTTCATACAAGCTACAGATACAAAGGAAAAACTCTCCATAACATCCAACCTAGCAATGAGGTTGAAGTCACTGGGGGGAGGTCCTATTAGCATTTTTATATACAGCCCCTTCATTTACCAGGGACCCACAAACTGCTGTTCTTGAGGCTTCCTGGCCTGACGTTACCTACTAAGGAGCCCTAAGCAGAAAAGAGGGAGAGGAAGGTAGAGATGGCACAGAGGTGAAAGAACTAACAGAAAGGAGCTAGAAAGGGGACAGCTATGGAGATGGAGTTGGAAATGAGAGATGGAGAAGGGGCAGAGATAAGAGAGAGAGAGCACACTAATGGATAAAGAAACGATGAGGAGGTGGTGAGGGCACATAGAATGGGTAAGGAGCAGGAAAGAGAAGGTATAAAGGGCACAAAGATCTGAGTTGGAGTAGGAAAAAGGAATACAAAGGAAGACAAAGGAGAAAGAGAATGGTGAAAGAAAGGGAAGGAGGAACAGTGGGCATAGACATGGAGAAAGAACTATTAAAGAGGTAGAGACGGGAGAAGAAGGTGGAGATGGCACAGAGATGAGGAAACTAACAGAAAGGAGCTAGAAAGGGGACATAGATGGAGAGCAGAAAAGCAGAAAAGAGGTAGAGACGGGAGAAGAAGGTGGAGATGGCACAGAGATGGAGAAAGAACAAGTAAAGAGGTAGACAGGGCACTAAGATACTGATGGGTGAAGGAAGAAGGTGGAGAAGGCACATGACAAATTGAGTAAATATACAATAGATCAGAGTGGCTTCCAATCTGGATTCAGGGCCCCCCAATGATTGAGGCTCTTCTGTGCACTGGAAAATCACCCAAGAACAACATTAATGAGCCCAAACCCTTGAGATTCGGCTGTGTATTTGTTTGTTCAAAGTGAAGCCAATGGGTGGCAGGGGAATTTCGCGCTTATCCAAGCCACAGGCTTTTACGTTAATAGCCACAGGGAAAATCAATCTGCTGTGAATTTCTGCCATCTACTGTATCTTAAGGCACATCATTAAGTAGAAAGACTTTCTGGTCCCCCAGAGAGCAGGGGAGAGAGATTAGGAGCTGTCACACGCAATAAGGAAGGGGCTGTGGCTCCGGGAGGAATTTCAGGTCAATAGGGACATACACTGGATACTATGGGATAAATAGAGCCTGATTAACTTGAGAGGGGGGGTACCCACTGCTGTGCATGATGCTCTTAAGGAGGAGTGTGAATGGGGGAGAGACATAGAGAGGGAGAGAGAGTGGTTTTGTAACCAGTACTTGTGCTCTGCTTGATGATGGCACAGATACTCCCATGATTAAAGCTAGAGGAGCACATTTAAGCACAGGATCTGCATATCAACCCTATACCACCCCTGAGTCAGTCATTTTTCTTCTTCTTCAACCAGAATAAACTCTCCTTTTCCCATCACTTTACACCACCCTTCTCTCTCTTCCCAAAAAACATTTCTACCAACCAACCTTCTCAGCCAATAACTACATGTCCACCTTGCCATCTCTGCCTTCCTCATATCATTTCTCCCCAATCTTAGTCTTGCCACCTGGCAATCTACGTGGCTATCTCCTCTCAACCATCACCCCTTCCTCACTCAAACCATCTTCATCAGTCATGGTTGGGAGTATCTTCCTTCCCCCACACCTCTCTCTCTCTCTTTCCTTGCTCAGTCATGTCCATCCCCTCTCTACCATCAACCATCTCTATCCCTGCCCCCCAACTATGGTGCCCCTGAACCAACTCTCTATCCTCCCATAGCTCCCTAGCCTTCTGTCCCTCATTGAAATATAACTTCCTCAATCATCCCTCAATCATCTCTCCACTAATGTATAACCCTCTCTCCCCTCAGGCATGTCTCTCAGCAGTTGGCTCACCCTTTCTCCCAGCCTTCTCTGTCTCCTACCACAAACAATATTTTTGTTTTCCTGAATCCACAATATCTCTGTTCCCCCAATCACCTCTATGTCCTCTAGCGACCTCAGTCTTTATCTCCTTCCTCCAACCATTTCTCTTTGTTGCTCCAATCCCAACCACATGCCACTTACCTCTCTTTCATCCTTCTCCCCCACACTCACCTCTCTCTCCTCTCACCCCCAACATTTGTCTTTCCCCCCAAATGCCTCTCTCTCCCTTCTCCCAACCTCCAAACTATCTCTCTCTCTACTTTCAAGTTGTGTTACTTTCTCTCTGTCTCTCTCTGTCTCTCTCTCTCTGTCTCTCTCTCTCTCTCTCTCTCTCTCTCCCGTGACTCCACTCATTAGCCACTAAGTCCTTATTTAATATCTCATTTAAACCCTTCCCAGCCAGTGGTGCTGCCAGTGAGTGCAATAAAACCTGACAAGCATGGAGTGGAAAATAAAATTCACATTTCCATTAATCGCCATCAGATCCAGTGCCTTTCTCTTTCCCCAGGAGACACAAACATGGCCGCTCGCCAGGCAGGGCATCTGAGAATCCAGCTGTTACAATACACTCACTGAGCAGCTCCAAAATTCATGCCATTTAACCCTTTCTTGCTGCGGGATGCGCAGGGACTTAACTTTGCAGTTCAGTCCTGTGCTAAAAATAGATTGTTAGCTCTTTGCAACAGGGATGGATGGAAATCAGTAAAAGGAGGAGATTAAAACGTAGGCGTCAGGATTAGTTGGGAGATGTGGGGCTGTGCATGAATAAATCATGGCTTTCTCCTCTTAAATTTGATACATCAACACTAATCCAAAATGTGGCAGAAACACAGAACAAAAAAATACATTGAAAAGAAAACTTTTTGGGCTGTAATTAGATCATTTGAAAACAGGACAAAGTAGATCAATACAGTTGAATACATATTGTTTCTACCTTGTCCTACTGTCTCCATCTTGCCCTACTGTCTCCATCTTGCCTTACTGTCTCCATCTTGTCCTACTGTCTCCATCTTGCCCTACTGTCTCCATCTTGCCCTACTGTCTCCATCTTGCCTTACTGTCTCCATCTTGTCCTACTGTCTCCATCTTGCCCTACTGTCTCCATCTTGCCTTACTGTCTCTTTCTTGTCCTACTGTCTCCATCTTGTCCTACTGTCTCCATTTTGTCCTACTGTCTCCATCTTGCCCTACTGTCTCCATCTTGTCCTACTGTCTCCATCTTGTCCTACTGTCTCCATTTTGTCCTACTGTCTCCATCTTGCCCTACTGTCTCCATCTTGCCCTACTGTCTCCATCTTGTCCTACTGTCTCTATCTTGTCCTACTGTCTCCATACTGTCCTACTGTTCCATCTTGTCCTACTGTTCCATCTTGTCCTACTGTCTCCATCTTGCCCTACTGTCTCCATCTTGTCCTACTGTCTCCATCTTGTCCTACTGTCTCCATCTTGTCCTACTGTCTCCATACTGTCCTACTGTTCCATCTTGTCCTACTGTCTCCATCTTGTCCTACTGTCTCCATACTGTCCTACTGTTCCATCTTGTCCTACTGTTCCATCTTGCCCTACTGTCTCCATCTTGTCCTACTGTCTCCATCTTGTCCGACTGTCTCCATACTGTCCTACTGTCTCCATCTTGTCCTACTGTCTCCATCTTGTCCTACTGTCTCCATCTTGTCCTACTGCCTCCATCTTGTCCTACTGTCTCCATCTTGTCCTACTGTCTCCATCTTGTCCTACTGTCTCCATCTTGTCCTACTGTCTCCATACTGTCCTACTGTTCCATCTTGCCCTACTGTCTCCATCTTGTCCTACTATCTCCATCTTGTCCTACTGTCTCCATCTTGTCCTACTGTCTCCATATTGTCCTACTGTCTGCATCTTGCCCTACTGTCTTTATTTTATCCTATAGTCTCCATCATGCCCTACTGTCTCCATATTGTCCTACTGTCCCCATTTTGAGATACTGTCTCCATCTTGCCCCATTTTCTTTTTTTTGCATTACTGTCTCCATGTTGTCCGTCTGTATCTTGCCCTATAATTCTTATACCCCAGTTGCCTTACCTACAATTTCTGCCATTCAAACCCATTTGGACCCAGCTTGAAACAAACAGGATTAAAGGTAAGTTGTCCTCACCACTATAATAATGATTATTGCTCCCAGAGGGGATTTTTTAACAGAGGCTGTCAATTCATGCTGGGAGTTGTAGTTCAAGGACAGTGGAGAGCTGCAAATTCTCTTAGAAATAATGATGATGCCTAACAAAAGGTATTTTCTCCTTTAAAGGGGAAGCTGGCGATTGAAGATGCTTAGAATTGCAGTGGATGGAGATTCTTGAACTGGGATTATACTTACATTCATTTAATAGAATATAATAAATGTTCTTACCTCTACACTAAAGAGCATGTCCTATTCACAAAAGCTTACAATCTAGAGTGACGTTCTGGGACTGGAATCTGATTATATGGCTACTTGGGTTCCCCTTCTGGCACCATTAAATTCCCTTACAAATAAATAAATACTATAAATGTAAATGTGTTTGGGGCAGGCAGAATGCTGGCGAGTGAGGAGTTAACCCCCTGTGCACCCGCTGGCATCCTTTCACCCGGCAGGCAACATGCACCCTTTTTTGGAAATGCAGCAAATGGATGGGGAGGTTGCCATTGGCTAGTGTGAGCTGTCAGTCAGTGATGTAGCCCCGGCTCCATAGGGATGCAGTGTGTGCCTGCGAGAGAGTGAGAGGCAGTCTGTATCCCAAGGAAGGAGAGAGAGGAGCAGCTGGAAGAGACATCACTTCCCATCATATAGAGACATCATGAGTGAGGTGAGTCTGTGAGTGGCAGCTGCCTGCCTCTAACTGCTTGTTTCTTACTAACTGCCAGTCAGTCCTTTTCTATCTGTAACTGCTTATTTCTATCTACCTGTCAGTTTCTGTCTTCCTGTAATTGTTTTTGACTAACTAAATGCCAGTCAGTTCTTTTATACGTGTAACTGCTTATCTCTAAATAACTGTCAGTTTCTATTTTCCTGTAATTGTCTCTAACTTTCAGTCAGTCTCTTTCTATCTATAACCTCTTGTCTTTAACTGCCTGTCACTCTCTGTCTGCCTGTAACTGTTTGTCCTTAACTTGCTGACAGTTAGTTAACGACAAACAGTCCGATGGTTATAGAATGACAGTCGGTTAGTTCAAGACAAACAGTTACAGTCAGACAGAGACTGACAGGTAGTTAGAGACAGAAAGAAACTGACTGGCAGCTGGTTAGAGACTTGCAGTTACAGGCAAACAAACTGACAGTTAGAGATAGAAAGAGACTGACTGGTAGCTAGTTAGAGACAAGCAGTTACAGGCAAACTGAAACTGACAGTTAGAGTTAGAAAGAGACTGACTGGCAGCTAGTTAGAGACAAACAGTTACAGGCAAACTGAAACTGACAGTTAGAGAATAGAGATAGAAAGAGACTGACTGGCAGCTAGTTAGAGACAAGCAGTTACAGGCAGACTGAAACTGACAATTAGTTAGAGATAGAAAGAGACTGACTGGCAGCAAGTTAGAGACAAGCAGTTACAGGCAAACTGAAACTGACAGTTAGAGATAGAAAGAGACTGACTGGTAGCTAGTTAGAGACAAGCTGTTACAGGCAGACTGAAACTGACAGGTAGTTAGAGATAGAAAAAGACTGACTGGCAGCTAGTTAGAGACAAGCAGTTACATGCTTGTCTCTAACTTGCTGCCTGTCATTCTCTAACTGTCTGACTGTAACTGATTGTCTCTATCTAACTGTCTGTCTTTCCATCTATGTGGATGTATCTGTCTGTCATCTTTGTATCTCTGCCTATCTGAAAATAACTCTGTCTATTTTTATCTGTCGTCTGTTTATTAATGATGTATCACTATTATCTCCACATACGAGTATATAATCTGTGTAAAGTACTCATTGATCTGTCTCTCTGAGACTCTCTGCTCCCGTCTCTATGTATAGTTCGGGGGGATGTGAGGTGAGCGGTTACCCCCCGTTAGGAGACGGGAGTTGTTCATGCTCCTCACATTTCCATGCAGTACTTAATAGTGGCTGGAGCTGCTGGAGTCGGAGTCAGATGGGGAGAGTCAGCACAGGGGTGGGATGGAGTGGAACGGCCATGGGGGCTAAGAAGCAACACAATAGGGGCAGAAATAGGAAATTATGGGAGACACAGAGGGAAGGCGATAGCTTGGGAGAATATCATGGGTGAAAGGTGACCCTTTAAGTGCTGGGGGAGGGGTGGATAGAACCAAAATAGAGTTTTAGGGTCTCCTGAGTATATGAAATGTATGATCCTGAGATGAACCTGATGGAATTAGCCGGGAAGTTGTACAATGTATGAGCAGTGGAAATGCAGCAAATCAATGACCCCCCACCCGCTGGTACTTTTGTTACTGTTCTATTGATTGTAATGAACATGTTTAGGCTTCAAACTGTAGCTATTAAAGGATAACTTAACCTTTCCATTGACTTTGTGTCTATCACAGATGGGATGGAGGCAACTTTGACACTTCAGTTCTTTCCTTACTGCCTCCAATTGACTTGAATGTGCCAATAGCACATAAATAACTTTTCTACAGGTTTCCCACAATCAGGGAGTTTTTATTGTTTTCCCAGAATTATAATACGACCCCCCCAGCGACTTAATCCCTTTATTAAGCAGCCCGGCCGCCCCAGATCAAGTGGGTCGTGCCATAGGCTCCTATTGCTGATTAGCAGCACTTAGCGACCAATCGGATCTCACAGATGATTTCTACGGCTGCTGCTCCCTGGATAAGGCGCTGATGTGAGCAGAGCTGACAGAAAGCTTGAGGGCTGGCAGTTGCAGAAGGGGGGGGGGTTGTAGTATTCCATTAACTGATCTCTAAAGAAGGAGATTTGCAGAAACACACAAGGCATTGTGGGAAAGAGAGTTGTGAATGGAGAAGTGCTGATTACTGCAGTTGAGCATGTAGTCAGGACCAGCAGTGCAGAGAATGGCAAAAGAAAAGACACTGCTTTCAGATTGAATAAATAACATTATCAATATGCAGAATAATGGGGAATGTGTTACTTACATTCTGCCCCTGAGGTTCCGCCCTGGTTTACAAAATACCATATGTTTAACCTCTTAAGTGCCACACAGCATGTCCAGTGGAAATCATAGAACTCTCTGGGCCAAAATGGATTAATGTGTGCCGCCGGGGACAGGAGTAGGTGAGACAGAGATGGTGGCAGAGGATTATCACTGATAATTCCCTTATGTTTCTCTTCCTCACACTGGGGTTGTTTAATGCCTCACAATGAAGCCACTGCACTGGGTATCCCACAGGGCACCGACCAACTGCAATGGGATACACACGGGCAGGAGTCTCTTGCACTGGAATGTAAGTGTCCTGAAAAGGCTCTCCCATTATAGCACTAGAGTGTAAGCTCCTTGGGACAGGGTGTCCCATTATACCACTAGAGTGTAAGCTCCTTGGGACAGGGTGTCCCATTATACCCATAGAGTGTAAGCTCCTTGGAAAGGGACTCCCAATATAGCACTAGAATGTAAGCTCCTTGGAAAGGGACTCCCAATATAGCACTAGAGTGTAAGCTCCTTGGGGCAGGGTCTCTCATTATACCATCAGAGTGTAAGCTCTTTGGACAGGGTCTGGGTCTCCCATTATACCACTAGAGTGTAAGCTCCTTAGACAGGGTTTCCCATTATAACACTAGAGTGTAAGCTCCTTGGGACAGGTTGTCCCATTATACCCATCGAGTTTAAGCTCCTTGGACAGAAACTCCCATTATAGCACTAGAGTGTAAGCTCCTTGGACAGGGTCTCCCATTTTAGCACTAGGTGTAAGCTCCTTCAGATAAGGTGTCACATTACACCCATAGAATGTAAGTTCCTTGCATAGGGACTCCCATTATAGCACTAGAGTGTAAGCTCCTAGAGACAGGGTCTCCCATTATAGCACTAGATGTTAAGCTCCTTAGACAGGGTCTCCCATTATAGCACTAGAGTGTAAGTTCCTTCGCCTAGGGTATCCCATTTTACCCATAGATTGTAAGCTCCTTGGACTGGGACTCCCATTATAGCACTAGAGTGTAAGCTACATGAGGTAGGGTCTCCCATTATAGCACTAGAATATAGGCTCTGTGTGATAGGGTCTCCCAATATGGCACTAGAGTGTAAGCTCCTTGGGACAGGGTCTCCCATTATAGCACTAGCATGTAAGCTCCTTGGCCTAGGGTATCCCATTATACCCATAGAGTGTAAGCTCCTTCGACAGGAACTCCCATTATAGGACTAGAGTTTAAGCTCCTTGGACAGGGTCTCCCATTATAGCACTAGAGTGTAAGCTCCTTGGCCTAGGATATCCCATTATACCCATAGAGTGTAAGCTCCTTGGACTGGGACTCCCATTATAGCACTAGAGTGTAAGCTTCTTGAGATAGGGTCTCCCATTATAGCACTAGAATATAAGCTCTGTGGGACAGGGTCTCCCATTATAGCACTAGAGTGTAAGCTCCTTGAGATAGGGTCTCCCATTATAGCACTAGAGTATAAGATCTCTGGGGGACAGGGACTCCCATTATATCCATAGAGTGTAAGCTTCTCAGGACAGGGTTTCCTATAATACCACTATACTGTAAGCTCCTTGGGGCTGGGTCTTCCATTATATAGACTGTTAGCTCCTTGGAACAGAGTTTGTCATTATAACACTTGATTGCAAGCTGCTTGGGTAGGCTCTCCCATTATACCATTAAAATATAAGTTTATTGGGACAGGTCATCTCATTATACCATCAGAGTGTGAGCTCTTAGGGATAGAATATGAGGGTGCCTATCATGCCAATATATTATTTCCTTAACCAATTCTAGGCAGATAATAAAGTCGAATCCTGCAGACACCCGCACGGAATGGTTTTGGGGGTTCAATGGGGAGACCGGGAGTGAGACAGGCAGGCGAGGTACATTTAGTCACAGAGGGAGGGAGGAGATTTCGGGTTGAAATGATTAATTCATAAATAGAGCAGGGAGGGAGATTCCTGAGGGAGGGCTGCCCTGTCTTTATATAATCACATTATGTGAGGCCAACCAATAATGCACTGCTCTAGCTCATGTCTGATTCCCATATGTATAAATACAAATATACAGAGAAGGAATGTTCTGGGCACACAATAAGCTATACCCTCATACTGTACTGTCTAAGGGAATCAATATGGCACCTCCTCCTCCCATATGTATAAATACAAATATACAGAGAAGGAATGTTCTGGGCACACAATAAGCTATACCCTCATACTGTACTGTCTAAGGGAATCAATATGGCACCTCCTCCTCCCATATGTATAAATACAAATATACAGAGAAGGAATGTTCTGGGCACACAATAAGCTATACCCTCATACTGTACTGTCTAAGGGAATCAATATGGCACCTCCCTCCTCCCATATGTATAAATACAAATATACAGAGAAGGAATGTTCTGGGCACACAATAAGCTATACCCTCATACTGTACTGTCTAAGGGAATCAATATGGCACCTCCTCCTCCCATATGTATAAATAGAAATATACAGAGAAGGAATGTTCTGGGCACACAATAAGCTATACCCTCATACTGTACTGTCTAAGGGAATCAATATGGCACCTCCTCCTCCCATATGTATAAATACAAATATACAGAGAAGGAATGTTCTGGGCACACAATAAGCTATACCCTCATACTGTACTGTCTAAGGGAATCAATATGGCACCTCCCTCCTCCCATATGTATAAATACAAATATACAGAGAAGGAATGTTCTGGGCACACAATAAGCTATACCCTCATACTGTACTGTCTAAGGGAATCAATATGGCACCTCCTCCCATATGTATAAATACAAATATACAGAGAAGGAATGTTGTGGGCACACAATAAGCTATACCCTCATACTGTACTGTCTAAGGGAATCAATATGGCACCTCCTCCTCCCATATGTATAAATACAAATATACAGAGAAGGAATGTTCTGGGCACACAATAAGCTATACCCTCTTACTGTACTGTCTAAGGGAATCAATATGGCACCTCCAAGATGGAATGTTCTGGGCACACAGTAATCCCATTAGTTTAAATCAGACATTTACAAGCAGTTAAGCTATAGGAGGGTAGGGAAATGGTTTGGGATCAGGGTGTTAATTGAAATATTGGATGTGAATAATAAGACTCATAGCGAGTGTTGGAGGGAGGGAGAGAGAAATGTGTATTTTATTTATTATGAGTTGGGCGCAGAGCCGGGAGACAGGAGCCTCATTACATAGTGTGAGTAGGGGCCGATCTCTGCGGATTCTCTGCACATTAAATGGCAAAATGTTTCCTTTCTTCCCACTGACTTCTATTCCCAGACTCCCCGAGCTCATCCTTATCCATCCAGCCGAGTACTAGAGGTAGGAGGAGACAGAGTATTCATATTACTGAGTACAGACTGCAGGCAGGGAGCATCGCTGACCCCCAGAGCTTACAATCTGATACTAGAACATGTGTTAAGTGCAAAAGATCAAGCCTTTCCCTATACTGTACCAGACCCCACAGGGAGTTGCTCCTGCTACTGACAGATATGGAAACTATAGGGTTGAGTTTGTGTGTGCACTGCTGGTTACCCCTGCTGACACATGGATGGGACATGGCTTCCCTTTGTCTGTCTGTTTGTTTCCCACCAGGCACTTGTTCCCCAACCTCAAAGCTAGGGGCAGGCAGAGTAGCAGAGTGCAGGAGGGTTGGGCAGAGACAGACTGGATTATGGGTAAAGAGGTGTGTGGACCAGGGTTTGCAATGACCTGGAAGGTGGGTGTCCCCTGCTGCTGGCAAGTGCCGTGTCCCACCCCTGAGGAGCTGAGGTAGTTAGAGGAGGGTACAAGCAAATAATAGGGGGGCGCATAATTAGGCAACAACAGAAAGTTTTCGCCCAAAAAATAGGCTCAGTCTATGAGTATTTGTATTTGTAACAGCCACGAAATGCGTTAGGTTGTCACCTGTAATGTCCTAATAAATCTTTTTTGATTTTTAACCAATTTTTGGCTATTTTTTTATTTTTTTAAACTAACAAATTCTGTTCTGTCTCATATATATATATATATTTATTTATATGCACCCATTGACTGGGGTGAACTGTGAGCACATTCTCTCTCTTTTCTTCACTGTTATTGTTTATCCCTGTTATTGGACTTTAATTTAGTTTGTTATGTGCTGATAAAGGCATTTTGCACCATTCTCTCTATTTGGCACATAATGAGGCCCCCAGTCTTGTGTTATGTGCCAGAACAACTGACACTTTAGTCTTCTATTAAAAGGGGTATAGACTTATGTTAGGAGAGGGGTGGCGCTCAGGGCCGCCATTAGAAATCACGGGGCCCCGTACAACAATATGTTTGGGGCCACGCCCACCCGACCCTCAAGCCCCGCCCCAGATCCCGCCCACTCTACACCACAGTTGAAAGACCACACAGACATCAGCGCTAAAAAGATAACCCCCCCACACACACATAAGTAATAAAAAGCTATTGGTGACCAGGGCCCCCCTACAAGTTGAAAAAAAAAAAACATTGGTGTCAGGCCCCCCTTTCAAATTAAAAAAAAATTGGGGCCCCAAAGAATATTTTTTAAAAAAAACATTGGCGCCAGGGCCCCCCTTACAAGTTAAAAAAAATTGGGGCCTCAGAGAATGTTTTTTGAAAAAAACATTGGTGGCAGGGTATTAAAATAATACATTATTGGCCAGGGGATTAAAAAAAAATAAAAAACCACACATTGGTGTTCAGAGGAATTGAACTCGTGGCTTCAGGACTTCAACTTCGCCTCCTTTCGTGACTTTGGGTCTTTTTGCCACTTCCGCATTCAGAACTTCGGAAGGAGGCGGCACAGCTTCGGCGCTGTCATGGGGGGCCCGGCTCTTTAGAAAACTTCAGCACTGTCGGCCCCCCTTCAGGCCCAGTACACTCGTAGCCCCTGTGCCCCTTGATGGCGGCCGTGGTGGTGCTGCCCCTTTAACAGCCCCTTGTACTCAGTATGGACACGGAAGGACCATGAAAGTACAATATGGGAAATAGACAATAATCCAATAGTCTGGTGATGGGCCTCAGACTATTTCTGCCCAATACAAAGTTCCAGCAGCCCAGAAACAGCTGTTTTTATATATGTTGTTATATTTAAAGCCTGAGAATGTGAGATATTTGTCTGTGGGATTCTTCCCGTTTCTGGCGACTCTTCCTCGTCGTATCGTCAGAGGCTTCTGCTCCTGATTGTGTATAAAGGGTTAACTATTGATCTCGAATGATTCCCAGCCAATCCATCACTTGCCTTTAACCCAATAAAATGCCAGGACTTGTTAGTACCCCCTGCCTGACACCTCCACTCCTCACCCAAGTGTCAGTTCACCCTCAGTTACATTCCTGGTCCTTTTTAAATTTGCCCTTAATTTATTTAATTGCTGCCCTCCCCTCTCAGCCCCGTGTCTCAAACCCTGACATTTTCCCCCAGTTTGGCCTGTTTTTTTTTTTTTTTTTTTGTAAAAAACAGGTTCACTCATTTTAATATGTTTCCCCTTTATTTTTCCAACATGGAGACATTAAAGTGGGTGTGGCCTCCCAAAATGGCCCGTCCTTTGCTCTAATGTCGGCCGTGGGAAATGCGCGTTGAGGTCTGTGTCAGAAATGGACACAATCGTGGTGTGAATTGAGAACATTCATCGAAATACATAAAAATAATTCATGTTCATTTAAAGGGACAGTGTCCCTTTAAATGAAAGTCACTTTGGGCTCAGGATGAAAATTAAATGCTGTTGGTGTTGTTGAAGCCTTATTCTCATTTATATTTAATATGTATTTAACTGGAAAAACCTGAAATTCTCAGAATTTTCAAGGAGGAACCTCCACGGGTCACGCTTTGACCCCAAAGGCACCACTAGATTGTTAGCTTTATTTTTTTCGGGTTATGGTGTATCCAGTGCTCTCTCCCTGGGTATTTTCCTGACAACATTATTTGATTTGCTATTCCTTGTTCTCATTGGAGGAACTATTGGCCTATCCACATGCTTTTTTATTCCTAAGGGTCTGCTCCAGGCAATGAACAGGGAAAGATCCGATTGGCTCTGAGCTGTGGACTGGGGTCACTTGACCTTCTCTCCTAAAAATAAAGGAATGGAAAGTTTTGTTACGGTGTCAGTTGTTCACCTTTAAAAGAACTGTTAGTATGATGTAGAGAGGGATATTCCGAGACAATTTGCAATTGGTCTTCATTTATTATTATTTGTGGGTTTTGACTTATTTAGCTTTTTATTCAGCAGCTCTGCAGTTTTCTTTTTTTGCCATCTAGTTGCTAAGGTCCAAATTCCCCTAGCAACCGTGCACTAATTTGAATAAGAGACTGGAATATGAATAGGGGAGGCCTGAATAGAAAGAGGAGTAATAAAAGTCACAATAACAATACATTTGTAGCCTAACAGAGCATTTGGGGTCAGTGACCCAAGTTGAAAGCTGGAGATAGTCAAAATAAGGCAAATAATTAAAAAACTATAAATAAATGAGGACCAATTGAAAAGTTGCTTAGAATTAGCCATTCTATAATATACTAAATATCAGCTTAAAAGTTGAACCACCCCTTTAACCGCAAGCTGAGCAATCGCTATGGCCGCTCCTATAAAGAGAAAGAATGTTCTGATGAGGGAATGTTGTACGTTGGGGGAGTTTATTGGGGGATTTATTCCCAGCATGCATTGGGATACGGAGTCAAGGTCTCCAATAGAGCACCCTGTGATGCTGTTTATTGTTCCCTAGGCAACCATTGTTTCTACGGAAACTGAAGGACACAATTAAAGTGGAAAATTGGAAAATTTTGAAATTTAGATGAGTCTCCTGATGAGCAACCTGACTTTTTTTTTTTTTGTATTGGTTCAAATCCAGCTCCTCCAGCATTAATTACCCCTGACATTTATAGATCTGAAAATATAGATCTTTTAATGAAACAAAAAACTAACAGCAGCCACCTGACTTCTGAAAGCGCTCCTTAGTCAGTCGGGGCCAGGAGTGTCGTTAATTGGACCCCAGGGGGTTGATAAACCAGAGGTTTCATCATAATCCCTTTAAATGGGTCGGTCACCTTTAAATGAACTGTTAGTATGATGTAGAGAGGGATATTCTGAGACTATTTGCAATTATTGTTTTAGTATTTGTTGTTTTTGAGTTCTCCAGTTTGCAATTTCAGCCGTCTGGTTGCTAGGGTCCAAATTCCCCTAGCAACCATGCCCTTATTTGTTAAGCGACTGGAATATGAATAGGAGAGGCCAGAACAGAAAGATGATTAATAAAAGTAGCAATAACAGTAAATGCGTCGCCTTACGGAGCAATTTTTTTTTTTAAATGGGGTCAGTGACCCCCATTTGAAAGGAGTCAAAAGAAAAAAGGAAAATAATAATAAAAAAAAACTATAGAAAATAAATAATGAAGAACAGTTGAAAAGCTGCTTAGAATTAGCCATTTTATAAAATACTTAAAGTTAACATAAGGGATGAACCACCCCTTTAAATGTAGTGCCCTGTATTTGCTATTCAAAGTCTGTTCTCTATCTGCACTGCTGGTTCTGGCTCTTGAAACAACGTAGCAGAGGCCAGACTACATTCCTCCCGAAGCCATCGAGGAATATTGTTAATCAGCCGGCTTATGCCAGGCATCAAATGGGTTTTTTTCGCCTTCCTTTGGATCAACTGGCAGTTAGGCAGGTTATATATAGAGTTTAAAGGTTGAACTTGATGGACGTGTGTCTTTTTTCAACCTATACAGAACGCATTTTAGGACATCCTCCGGGGAAATCCCTGTCCTCCATGTGATCTCCTGTGGCTTAGGAATGCCGCATTGGGTGTTTTTACTGTCACTCATCCTGAAATGCTGCAGTCACACCTCCGTCCTCCACCCTCCCTTTTCAGCCGTCAGTCATACGAACTCCCTCCTCAGCCCAGGACCCATGTCGGATGGCTGAGGAGGGCGGAGTGAGGACCCAGGACCCATGTCGGATGGCTAAGGAGGGAGGAGTGAGGACCCAGGACCCATGTTGGATGGCTAAGGAGGGAGGAGTGAGGACCCATGTTGGATGGCTAAGGAGGGAGGAGTGAGGACCCAGGACCCAGGACCCTGTCAGATGGCTGAGGAGGGAGCTTCTTACTCAGCTACTTTTCCCTCTTGCCTATTAAATGGAGCAGCAGCGCAGTTGCTGTTCCGGCACCAATCCTTTCAGCAGCCGTTGAGAGAAATGTTGCTTTAATGGCACGTTTACATTCTTCTAGTAGCCTTCCCTAGGGCACTTGGCATCGGCATTACTGGTTTGTGTACTTTCCATTCGGAACGTTCTGCTTATTGCCATTTATTCTACTAAACCTAATGCGGCTGGAATAACAGCAAACGCATTGAGCCTGCTGGAAACACCTGTCCCTGATAGACAGCATGATCAGTCGGTTGTTAACCCCGGGTGTACCCTTATTTATCTGGATATTCATATTTATATCAGCGGTTGTTGCCATGATTGCTCTGACGAGCTGAACTGATACACAGTAATGAGACAGCGCCCTCTGAAGGCCAGACGGCCCTATAGAATGGTAGAACTGGGAGCATACAAGTCCTGCAAAATGTTAATTGCTCTCTAAATCCAAAATCGCTCTGGGTAATGTCCCTTTAAGTGGCACCTTGGAATTTGACCCAGGCTGCCGGGAAGAACCATTATTGGGAAGTCCCAGTCTGGAGGCCCTTGTCTATAAAACCACAGGAGCTGGGGGGGGGGGTCCCTAATGATGCAGAGGCAATGGAAGTAATGACTATGGAGTCATTAGCGGTTCTAGATCCTGAGATACATGTCTGCGCTGCCATATCCCATCTGTGATAATTGCCTGATCTGTCGGAGCGCCTGCCAATCACAATGAGGCATCTCTTCCCGTCTGCCCAATCACACAGGGCGCTGGGGTGCTGCTAAATGACTCCCAAGGCTGAGTTCTCTCTCATTAACATTCCATTAAGCGGGAGATTGGAGCAGACTCACTGCCGGCCACTTTCCCATCTCACCCCCTGCCCCTGGAGCCGGGAAATCAGAGTAAAAGACCATTAAATGATAATAAAGGCTACGGTTTAACCCCTGCAGTCGTTATGTGGAAACTCATTCTATTATTAATGAGAGATTTATTCCATACAACTCGTTATAGGCACCAAACTTACTAATGATTGTACAAATGTATAGCGGAGATTCTGCATCACCACAGGATGGCGCTAGTGATCCAAAGTGCACAGATCCGCTATATGAGCTGTACTGCGATATTGCACTGAGGGGATCAATGTGACACCTCAAGACTTGCTTGTAAATAGGGTATATGTCCCCTTTAGCCATGCTGTGTCCCCAGTGGAAAGGAGAGTCACGTTTACTAGACATTGGCAGCATAGCTGGGGGTATCAGGAGACCTTGAGGACCTCTCTCAGCCTCCCATAGCTTTAGTTTTGGCTGAGGCATGTGAGTGCTGCTGGGTGTAACAATCAATGTCTATTTCAGAGGCTAAAGTGCTGCAGGAGAGTGGAGGGTGGGGGGAGATGTGTGAAATGCGACGAGGAGATGGGTCCACTTGAAGGATGTTGAGGAGAAGGGGGGTGCAGGGCGATGAGGAGAGAAATGACAACTGCAAACTGCAGCAATTTGTCTTGCAGAGAAACAAATGATGTGTCAGTAGGAAAGGCGGCCAAAGCTGAGGCGTCAGATGTAGACAGGGTGGTCAATGGGTCTTTCAGTGGAGATAGATTTGAGGGCATTTGGGGTACAGCATAGAAAGGGATGGAGAGAAGAGGGATAATGAGGAACTTTGGGAACCTGGGTGTGAGGCGTAGACTGGAATGAAAGCAAGAGGTATATTGGTGGGAGATGGATGGAATAGGAGCTTTGGAGAATGATAAAGCTGAGACCACCTGGGTGTGAGACACTGATAGATATGGAAGGAAGAGACAGTTTGAGTAATGATAGAGTGGCTACTGGTAGTAGGGATACTGGGCAGGAGGCATTAGCAAAGATGATAGGATGGGTGATAGAGTTGGAGGGTAGTGTAGGAAGATAGATGGAATTGAGGCTTTGGATGACGATAGTATTGGCAAAGATAAAAGGAACTGGGTCTTTAGGAGCTGAGGGTGACTTGGTGGGTAGAATAGACAGACAAATGGAATTGAGGCTTTGGATGACGATAGTGTTGAAGACATAGATAGAGATGTAGAGAAGAGGGGAATTGGGAGTTGAGGGCACTTTGGATGAAGGCATAGACAAAAAATTGGTGTCTCAAAATATGAGACATTGACAAAGAGGAAAACAAAAGGGGATAATGATAATGTTGAGGGAACCTAAAATAGGAGGGATAGACAATGTAAGGAAGAGGGATTTTGTGTAATGATAGAATTGAATGCATCTGGTTTTAATGCCTTGACAGAGAGGAAAGGAAGTTTGGTCAATAATGGATAGACAGAGATGGATGGAAGAGGGGATTAGAATGATGGTAGAATTGGGGGCACCAGGGTGTAAGACACAGACTGGCATAGAGAGAAAAGGCTTTGGAGAATGATAGAGTTGATCGCATCTGGGTATGAGTTATAGGCAAAGATGAAGGCTTTGTGTGATGATAGAGTCTTTGGCTTTGCCTAACATTTGGGCTAAGAGAATTGGACATTTGGACCTAATGGAATTTGGGTATATGGCCCATATGAAGAGAAGAGAGGTAGGGGGAAAATAGTACTCAAAGCACATGGGGCAAGATGATAGATACAAGGCAGAAAGAAAGAAAGACAATGGAAGGAAGAGAAGAATTGGGAGATGTTGATGTTGTGGGATTCGACCTTCATTATGATATTGATCCCCTTCTCAGGATAACGATGGTTCCCTCTGATCACCTGTCCATGTGTTGTGGAAAACCAGCAGAAGCTAATTGACCCTCCAGGCCAAAAACAGACTTTTGTTACCATGACATCATCATGATGACATCACTATTCCATAGAAGTCTGTGCAGAACTGCTGTGAGCAGAACATTAATGGCATTTTGCTGTTGGATACAATCCAGATGTATTTGGTTGATGTTACTGGTCTCTATGGAGACCTAATGGGGGGTGTTCTTGGCTCACATGTCATTTGCAGCAGTGTTTGTGTAGGTGGGCTCAGGCAATGTGTAGGTGGGCTCAGGCAATGTGTAGGTGGGCTCAGGCAATGTGTAGGTGGGCTCAGGCAATGTGTAGGTGGGCTCAGGCAATGTGTAGGTGGCCATGCGGAGAAAATTCCACCCACGCTGCTGCCTTTGTGCTCACTGTGTGTTGGTCAAACTTTCTCTCAGAAAAACCTTGAAAGTGCGACAAATTCTAACAATATAAAGGGATGGAAACAATGAAGTGTCACTCATAGAACTTCTACATCAGTCTGTAGCCATGACTTCATTGTCCATCTCTCTTTCTTCTTTCTTTCTTTCTTTCTTTCTTTCTTTCTTTCTTTCTTTCTTTCTGTCTTTCTTTCTGTCTTTCTTTCTTTCTTTCTTTCTTTCTTTCTTTCTTAAATGCTGGATAGACATTAGTAAAAAGTACAGTAGAATGAATGATGTGCTAGAGTCTTGTTGGACTTTTTTTGATTCAAGGTCCACTTTCATTGACAACCATTGTTCAAGGCCCTTCTTAATAACCTTGGGGTAACAGTCACCCTGCTCTAGTTCCAGGGGTACCCAGGGCACAAATAAGCACTCACCCCAAATCTCCTCCTAACTGACCTTCAGACTGGGCCCCCTTAGCTCATAACAAGGTTACAGATATATAGAAACATTGGGGTGTCACCCTGCTATAGTTCCAGGGGTACCCAGGGCACAAATAAACACTCACCCCAAATCTCCCCCCTAACTGACCTTCAGACTGGGCCCCCTTAGCTCATAACAAGGTTACAGATATATAGAAACATTGGGGTGTCACCCTGCTATAGTTCCAGGGGTACCCAGGGCACAAATAAACACTCACCCCAAATCTCCCCCCTAACTGACCTTCAGACTGGGCCCCCTTAGCTCATAACAAGGTTACAGATATATAGAAACATTGGGGTGTCACCCTGCTATAGTTCCGGGGGTACCCAGGGTACAAATAAACACTCACCCCAAATCTCCCCCTAACTGACCTTCAGGCTGGGCCCCCTTAGCTCATAACAAGGTTACAGATATATAGAAACATTGGGGTGTCACCCTGCTATAGTTCCAGGGGTACCCAGGGTACAAATAAGCACTCACCCCAAATCTCCTCCTAACTGACCTTCAGGCTGGGCCCTCAGATCTACTATTGGGGCACAGCGAAAATAAAACTTGTAAAAGCTGAAGAAAATAAGAAAAATGTTACTTTTCTCTCCATCTTTAATGTACTGAAAGTTAAGTTAAACTTCCCATTTAATGTCAGGCGCTGATGTAAATGGAAGATTATCTGTGAGTGAATGAGACAAAATGAAGATTTCCGGCAGAATAATTAGAATGTGACAAGTCGCAGTTAAATTACAAGAGACAAATGACAGCCGAGCGCAGATTTCTCTTCCCCCCATTCAGCTTTCATGAGCGTCTCCATTGATCTCTGAACCCCCTTTCTGTTTCTCTTTGGAACAGCTGCAGTGATTGCTCTGCTCCCCCCAAGGGCAAATTATCCAGTCCTTGTACCCCTATACTGACCCTCGCAATGTTACTCTGATAGACACACACAGTGAGTGCTTATTTGTACCCTGGGTACCCCTGGAACTATAGCAGGGCGACTGTTACCCCAATGTTTCTATATATCTGTAACCTTGTTATGAGCTAAGGGGGCCCAGTCTGAAGGTCAGTTAGGGGGAGATTTGGGGTGAGTGCTTATTTGTACCCTGGGTACCCCTGGAACTATAGCAGGGTGACACCCCAATGTTTCTATATATCTGTAACCTTGTTATGAGCTAAGGGGGCCCAGTCTGAAGGTCAGTTAGGAGGAGATTTGGGGTGAGTGTTTATTTGTACCCTGGGTACCCCTGGAACTATAGCAGGGTGACACCCCAATGTTTCTATATATCTGTAACCTTGTTATGAACTAAGGGGGCCCAGTCTGAAGGTCACTTAGGGGGAGATTTGGCTGGCAGGTAATGGTGGGTGAGATGAACTACAACACTCCGTGCATTTGTGTTTAATAAACCCCAAATTATCCCTGCTAACAACATGGGGATATAATCGAGGTCCGTAGCAAGTGGAATGTAGGACTCCCTGCAGATGGTCGCTCTGTGAAGCAGAAGTGAAGCCATAGAAAGGCCCGGGGCTTCTGTATTCAGAGCAGATTATTTTTCTGCATTTAGAATTCACACAGTTACGAGTGAAACCTCGAGGGCCCATAGACTTTCGTACACACACACACACACACAGAGCTTTCCTGGCCCAGACCAACAGCAAACAAGGAACGTATAAATATTTGATTGAGCACATATAAAGGATCATCACCTCCGGGGGAGGGGGAGGCTATTATTGAAGTGTAACCTAGAATATATACAGTATATATATATATGCAGCAATATCACCCTCCGGCCATGCCGCCTGCTGCACATTAATGGTCTCATTTGGGGGCGCCATGTTGAGTTCGTATCCGCTGGGAGCCATAGTGGAGCTTTGAATCCCGGGGTTACTTCACCCATTTTTATCCCATGGGAATAAGAGAAATGTGCTCCATTTTGCTTTGAGATGTGGTTTATAGGGAATATTATGAGCAGCCAGCGCAGGGTTGCCATACTGATGTACTCGAGCAGAGTTCCCCTTTAATTCTCTTGCTGCCAGTTTTTCACATATTTAGTAAGACCCTTCCCCCTCCCCATACAGTTCTTCTGCAATAATCTCCTTTATCCAGTCTTGCTCCACATTCACTCTTTCCCTGTGCCCCTTGTTCTATTCTCCAATAGCATCAGCCCCCCCTCCCATCGTCTCTGCAACCCCCATGATCTCCCTCTGCATTAAGTGCACCGATATCCTGTCGAATTTCTTTTCTTATTAAATGAGGATTTCAGACTAATCCCTTTAGAGCCCTGAGAGATGACAGCCCCTTGCTTTACATTCCCAGCGCCTGGCACAGAGAGTAAGTGGCACTTGGGGCGAGCGACTGAGTCGTTTGGTTCTGGGGTCTGGGATTCAGCAAAGAAGAAGGGCTGAATGTCTGAGGGAGGGTAGGGAAGCAAAGGTGAAGGGCGATCCCCTAATTTCATGAATTTACAGGAATGTATAACAAAACAGTGGTGGGATCCGGCTCCCATGGAATGGGGCTCATTCATGAAACAATGTGCTGAGTCTCTCAGCTGCTGTCACTCTGTATATTTCTAGCTTTGTGGGTAGAATTAATGTAACTCAGCCTGGCAGCTATTCCCACCGAACTGACACCCACAGGCCCAGCGTGGCACATATTCTCCCCGACAGCGGCATGAATCTCCTGTGTTAGTGCTCATTCCACATCAGTTACCCAACAAATGGCACATGAGGCTGGCCCTCCCTCTGGGGCCCCAGAGCCAATCAACTGCTCAAAATTCACCTACTATAATCTACCTTCTTGAGTATGAATTCTGGAAGCACAATATCCAAGGAGAGGGGTGGTTGAAGAATATAATGCTCAAGGACAGGAATATAGGGAGTGTATAATGTTCAGGGATAGAAATATAAAGGAGTCTATAATGTTCATGGATATGAATATAAATGAGTCTATAATGTTCAGGGATATAAATATAAGGAGTATATAATGTTCAGGGATATGAATATAAGGATTGAATAATGTTCAGGGATAGAAATATAATGGAGTCTATAATGTTCAGAGAAATGAATAAATGGAGTGTATAATGTTCAGGGATGGACATATAAAGGAGTGTATAATGTTCAGGGATAGAAATATATGGAGTGTATAATGTACAGAGAGGGAAATATAAAGGAATGTATAATGTTCAGGGATATGAATATATGGAGTGTATAATGTTCAGGGATGGACATATAAAGGAGTATATAATGTTCAGGGATAGGGATATGAGGAGTGTATAATGTTCAGCGATATGAATATATGGAGTGTATAATGTTCAGAGATAGAAATATATGGAGTGTATAATGTTCAGAGAGGGAAATATAAAGGAATGTATAATGTTCAGGTTGAGGGATATGAGTAGTGTATAATGTTCAACAATATGAATATAAGGAGTGTATAATGTTCAGGGAAAGAAATATAAGGAGTGTATAATGTTCAGGTATAGAAATATAAAGGAGTATATAATGTTCAGCGATATGAATATATGGAGTGTATAATGTCCAGGGATAGAAATAAAAAGTGTATAATGTTCAGGAATGGAAATATAAAGGCGTGTCTAATGTTCAGGGATAGGGATATGAGGAGTGTATAATGTTCAGCGATACAAATATATGGAGTGTATAATGTTCAGGGATAGAAATGTAAGGAGTGCATAATGTTCAGGTATATGCATATAAGGAATGTATAAAGTTCAGGGATAAAAATATAAGGAGTGTATAATGTTCAGGGAAAAAAATATAAAGAAACGTATAAAGATCAGGGATAGGAATTTGAGGAGTGTATAATGTTCAGTGATAGAATTATAAGGAGTATATAATGTTTAGGGATAGAAATTTAAGTAGTGTATAATGTTCAGGGATATGAATACAAGGAGTGTCTAATGTTCAGGGACAGAAATATAAGTAGTGTTTAATGTTCAGGGACAGAAATATAAGTAGTGTATAATGTCCAAGGATAGGGATATGAGGAGTGTATAATGTTCAGCGATACAAATATATGGAGTGTATAATGTTCAGGGATAGAAATGTAAGGAGTGCATAATGTTCAGGTATATGCATATAAGGAATGTATAAAGTTCAGGGGTAAAAATATAAGGAGTGTATAATGTTCAGGGAAAGAAATATAAATATAGGGATTTGAGGAGTGTATAATGTTCAGTGATAGAAATATAAGGAGTATATAATGTTCAGGGATAGCAATATAAGGAGTGTATAATGTTCAGGGATAGGGATTTGAGGAGTGTATAATGTTCAGGGATATGAATATAAGGAGTGTATAATGTTCAGGGACAGAAATATAAGTAGTGTATAATGTCCAAGGATAGGAATATAAGAAGTGTATAATGTTCAGGGATAGGGATTTGAAGAGTGTAGAATGTTATAGGGATTTAAGAAGTTTATAGTGCTCATGGATAATACAATAAAGAGAGTAAAATGTTCAGGGATAGGACTATAAAGAGAGTATAATTTTCAGGGAGAGGAAAGGGTATGTAATGCTGGGATATTCTCATTCTCAGTCCTTCTAGCTGACAGTTGCTGATGCTGAAATATCAGTTTGTTGGAGCAGGGAGATCACTGGCAGATGTTTCATCACTAACACAAGCGAAATCTCCTGCTGTCAGTCCACGGCTCACGACATGAGTGAGTTGCTATTTGTGAACCAGGGGCAGTACATGTACAAGCTGGCAGTTAGTAATACAGGGGCAAGAGTGCAACTTTTACCCCTATCACCGAGGACAAGAGAATCACAAGGCATTTGTCAGTCCCCCTGAGTTGGCTCATGGGTTTCTGCTCAATTAGCCGGTCAGGCAGAAGGAACGGCAGGTACCTGCACAAATGGGCCACTGCCAGAGGACTGAAGGGGAAAGAGAAGGTCGTCAAAAAGAAAGGGGGGGGGGTGCGCATGTGGTGGGATTTTGTTTTCCTTAATAGTGCCAGTGGTTTAACCCTTGTTATGACTCCTTTTATCTCGTTACCGCAACAGACATGGACAATATAGTATTTCTATTCTCTGCACTGCTGGTTCTGACTTCTGATACAAGCCTCAGCATGAATCTGCTTTCTGGTTGCTTGGCATCACAGACCATAGCAACGAGATGTTACATTTCAGGGGACAATGAATTCCTCCCCTCCTGTGTCTCAGGTCAGGCGGTGCTTCATTCTTCTGCGTCTGTTTATTCAGTGCAGTGAGTGTGTGGCCCCCCGTGTCTGAGATATAAGTCCATATTAAATGTACAGCACGGCACATAGGCAAATTGTCACATAGTGAGCAGGTGCAGGGAGTTGCAGAATGGCAGCACAGAGCAAGATTATAGGGGAGGCGCGGGGCAGCGTGGGGAGCACCAAGTCCTATTCCAGTCTGTTTAGGAGACATTACCCAGTCCCATGTATTATTTATTAGTTCAGCTGCAGAACAGACTGATGCTCAGGCCTTGTGTGCGCCCGGGAGAGACGCCGGGAGTCTTTCATGCCCAGAAAAAAGAGACTAGAGAGTATAATTACAGTCAGTCTATATAAACACCAGCTGCCTCTATATTAGCCTCTATATCCATCCATATATCTATCTATGTCTATCTATCTATCTATCTATCTATCTATCATCTATGTATCTATTATCTATCTATCTATCTATCTATCTATCTGTCTATTATCTATATCTATCTATCTATCTATCTATTATCTATTATCTATCTATCTCTCCCTCTCTCTCTATCATCTATCTATCTATCTATCCATCTATTCTCTATCTATTATCTATCTATCTATCTATTCTCTATCTATCTATTATCTATCTATCTATCTATCTATTATCTATCTATCTATCTATCTATCTATCTATCTATCTATCTATGTATCTACGTCTATCTATCTATCTATCTATCTATCTATCTATCTATCTATCTATCTATCTATTCTCTATCTATCTATCTATCTATCTATCTATCTATCTATCTATCTATCTATCTATCTATCTATCTATCTATCTATTCTCTATCTATCATCTATCTATCTATCTATCTATCTATCTATTCTCTATCTATCTATCTATCTATCTATTCCCTATCTATCTATCTATCTATCTATCTATCTATCTATCTATCTATCTATCTATCATCTATCTATCTATCTATCTATCTATCTATCTATCTATCTATTCTCTATCTATCTATCTATTCCCTATCTATCTATCTATCTATCTATCTATCTATCTATCTATCTATCTATCTATCTATCTATCTATCTATTCTCTATCTATCTATCTATCTATCTATCTATCTATCTATCTATCTATCTATCTATCTATCTATCTCTCTCTCTCTCTCTCTCTCTCTCTCTCTATCTATCTATTATCTATATATTATCTATCATCTCTCTCTATCTGTCAGGTTCTAATGAGCCCACATTTCTCAGAAGATGGCATTAGAAGCAGTTACAGGGTGCAGCATTCTCTGGCTTCTCATGATTTACTCAGCAATAAGAACCCACCAGTGATTTATCTGTCCCCATTCATTATCCCTGCCTGTCATGCGCTGTGTAAAGTCACAATTATGGGCAGTGATTACAGTTCACAGGCGCATCTGTCAGCTGCTTGTCGGCCTCTCGCTCAATCTGTCGCCTTCATTTTATGCACCTCGAATCTAATGCCGGGTACTTTTTCCTTAATATATATATATATATATATATATATATATATATATATATATAAACTTCACTGTGCAATTAACTCATTTCACTTGATAAGCTTTCTTTAAGTACAACATTTCAATGTGGATCAGATAGGATCTGTGCAGCTACTGGGACAGAATGTTCTGTTATACAGATAGCTAGAATCTCAGCTGCCATAAAGCAGGACAGGACTGCTGCTTACAATGGGGATCAGATAGGATCTGTGCAGCTACTGGGACAGAATGTTCTGTTATACAGATAGCTAGAATCTCAGCTGCCATAAAGCAGGACAGGACTGCTGCTTACAATGGGGATCAGATAGGATCTGTGCAGCCACTGGGACAGAATGCTCTGTTATACAGATAGCTAGAATCTCAGCTGCCATAAAGCAGGACAGGACTGCTGCTTACAATGGGGACAGATAGGATCTGTGCAGCCACTGGGACAGAATGTTCTGTTATACAGATAGCTAGAATCTCAGCTGCCATAAAGCAGGACAGGACTGCTGCTTACAATGGGGATCAGATAGGATCTGTGCAGCCACTGGGACAGAATGTTCTGTTATACAGATAGCTAGAATCTCAGCTGCCATAAAGCAGGGCAGGACTGCTGCTTACAATGGGGATCAGATAGGATCTGTGCAGCCACTGGGACAGAATGTTCTGTTATACAGATAGCTAGGATCTCAGCTGCCATAAAGCAGGACAGGACTGTTGCTTACAATGGGGATCAGATAGGATCTGTGCAGCCACTGGGACAGAATGTTCTGTTATACAGATAGCTAGAATCTCAGCTGCCATAAAGCAGGACAGGACTGCTGCTTACAATGGGGATCAGATAGGATCTGTGCAGCCACTGGGACAGAATGTTCTGTTATACAGATAGCTAGAATCTCAGCTGCCATAAAGCAGGACAGGACTGTTGCTTACAATGGGGATCAGATAGGATCTGTGCAGCCACTGGGACAGAATGTTCTGTTATACAGATAGCTAGAATCTCAGCTGCCATAAAGCAGGGCAGGACTGCTGCTTACAATGGGGATCAGATAGGATCTGTGCAGCCACTGGGACAGAATGTTCTGTTATACAGATAGCTAGAATCTCAGCTGCCATAAAGCAGGGCAGGACTGCTGCTTACAATGGGGATCAGATAGGATCTGTGCAGCCACTGGGACAGAATGTTCTGTTATACAGATAGCTAGAATCTCAGCTGCCATAAAGCAGGACAGGACTGCTGCTTACAATGGGGATCAGATAAGATCTGTGCAGCCACTGGGACAGAATGTTCTGTTATACAGATAGCTAGAATCTCAGCTGCCATAAAGCAGGACAGGACTGTTGCTTACAATGGGGATCAGATAGGATCTGTGCAGCCACTGGGACAGAATGTTCTGTTATACAGATAGCTAGAATCTCAGCTGCCATAAAGCAGGGCAGGACTGCTGCTTACAATGGGGATCAGATAGGATCTGTGCAGCCACTGGGACAGAATGTTCTGTTATACAGATAGTTAGAATCTCAGCTGCCATAAAGCAGGACAGGACTGCTGCTTACAATGGGGATCAGATAAGATCTGTGCAGCCACTGGGACAGAATGTTCTGTTATACAGATAGCTAGAATCTCAGCTGCCATAAAGCAGGACAGGACTGTTGCTTACAATGGGGATCAGATAGGATCTGTGCAGCCACTGGGACATAAAGCAGGACAGGAGAGCGCATACAGTATAAACAAAATGAATATTTATATTACACTAAAGTTTTTTCAGAAGGTGAAGACTTACAGTATTTGTACAGTGCTCCCTAGTGTGGAGGCTAAGCCAATGGGAGGGCTGCTGTGTATCTCAGTGGGGGCCCTGACAGTCAGTAATGGCAGTTATTATACCCTGTCTCTGGCTGATACTGTCTCCCCACCCCAGACTCTGACTCCTACGCTTACTGTGTGGGAATAATGGGAGACTGAAGGCTGATGGGATCATTACTGGGTATAACATCTCCCTGGCTCATGTTAATTATGGCTTGTCTCTGTTGTTCACAGCTTCGGGCCAACACTGAGTTGCCTTCCCCAAACCAACCTTCTCTGGAGGAGCAAAAGGGTAAGTGTGCCGGCCCCTCACTCTTCTTTAACCCATTCCCTCTAGTTATGTCTCCTAACGATGAAGCCCTCACCCCATGGGGAACACCGGCATCAGCAGAAGCTTGAGGGGGGTCAACTCTTCTCTGTATCAGTTGCACCTCTATAAAAAGATAAATCCCAAGAGAAGGCATCATGATGACCTCTCGTGGTGACCCCTCTGGTGTTATATCAGGAGTCTCGCAGGTAAATCTCAGACATAAGAAGATCTCTAATAGGATTCCTTTGCTAAGGTCTTTATCAGGCCTGGAGAAAAGCCCAGGGGATTGAGGAGACTCATTTGGAATAGTCGGGATTGAAGAGAAGCCAACAATTCACTTCTCATTAATTGACTGTAAAACAATATACAAGTGTGCTTGGTTGGATTATTTAAGAGATTAGATTCTTGTGTGCCTAGAGCATTCATACTGTGAGCTGCCATACTGTTAGATGGTAAAGTATAAGGGTATTAAAGGAGAACTAAACTGTAAGAAGGTCATGGCTGGAAAGGGTGTATTGTATATACTGAATTTATTCTACCAGCCTAGGGGTTCATCGGTCATGAAACAGCAATAATCCAGGCTTTCAAAGTTCTTCAAATGAGCTTTCCATCTTGGATCCTGTTTGGGTCCATATTTGAGTGTCAGTGGCACTGCACATGCTCAGTGTGAGTCTGTTGGGAAACAAAATTCTCTTGCACTTTCTCCCCCCCCCCCCACAGACAAGGCTGGAAACGCGGAGAAAGTGGAAGAGGAGATCGACATCGACCTAAACGCCCCGGAGACGGAGAAAGCGGCGCTGGCCATCCAGAGCAAGTTCCGCCGCTTCCAGAAAAAGAAGACGGACCCCAGCCCTTGATTGGGATGTCGCCCCCTGTCTCCTGAACTCTGCACTGCCCTGAACAAAATAAACAAAAAGAACCACTGTGCGGCAGCTTCTGTCCCCCCCTCCCAACGGCACGAGGAATGCAAGCAGGGCTGCGTTCTAACTGTCACCTACACCCCCACCCTCCGACCCTTAGACTATACTGAATGCTTGGCCCTAGGGCCAGTCGGCCATATTGTAGATACTACCCCCCCACCCTTAGCCTAGTAAGCCAATAACTATATGGGGAGACTTTTATAACAAAGAGGATTATATGGAAACATTTTAAAGGGTTAGAAATGATTTATGAAACAAGGTGCCTGCAATTATCTTCCCCCACCCCTCCTCTATTATTCCTTCCCAAATTGCTTGTTGTAAAGGGAAAGTATGCCCTAATTAACGGTAAAATGGTATCGGTCATTAAACCCAGGGAGGTTTATCTTATAGAAAGTCAATAATATCACAGTCCAAATTGTGATATCTGTATATCTGTTGCTCTTTGTTTGTATGAGAAGAACTTGACTCCTACAGTTGGTGCCACCAAAGGCTCAGTTGCTGCAAACCCTTGTTGCTATGGTTCTACTGCCACCTAGTGACCGCTCTCTGGTTTATAACGTAGCATATACAGCGCATACAGAACCCAAGGTCCAAGGGTTGATCAAATAAACAAAGTCCAAAGCAACATAATCTGATATCTAAATTAATTAATCTGTGGCCTAGATAGTATGGTTTACACAAGGCCTGGTATTAAAGGTGAGAAAATGTTGAATTCCAAAATCAGATAAAGCAGAATACACTCATGTGATCAAGTTCTTGCCAAGACCCCCCGCCTGTTCTAAAATGTCACACCACTTTCCCTTTAAATAGTCTCTTCTGTCCACTGACGGTGCCAGGGAAGGCAAATGTTTTAGCATGTTTAAGTAATAAAATAACTGAAATTATCAGCAGTTGTGGTTTTTACTCTGCTTCATTCTTTCTTCATTCATTCTATTTGTATTTTAGGGGCCTTATTGCTCCCCCTTTGTATAGAGAATGATGCAGCCCAGACATTTTCTTTTTTTTCCCCAGAAGTAAGTCTTTATTAAGATTTTTAATGTCGATGGTGGGTTTTCTGCAAACGGAAAGGGGGTGAGGGGTACATGGCATATACATTTTCAAACTTTCATTTATATACATTGTATACACATATATAGAAATAGAAGGGACAGGCGAGATATCATGGGCTATAGACGTTCTTATTTGGAGCATATTGAGAAAATATCAGTAATTTGGGGGATTCCTTGGGATCTGCCTGTTGGTAATACCTTGGCACCCCATTAGGATTTATCTAGGCCAACTGGGTAAATCTCAAATTTAATTGGATGTCTAAGTATTGTTCTAGAAGAACATGGAGAAGACAGGGCCCAGAAGCCTCTGCAGCTTCTGAACGTCAAGTTTGGTTTGAGCAAATGAATAGGCTACGGAAGAAACAATATAGAAAATATATATAGAGAGAGAGATACAATGCCATTGAAAATAATAGAAAAAGATGTCAAGGTGGTTAATATTTAATGATAACGGGGGTACAAAACATAAAGAGTCTTTGTTTCATACATTCTAAACCAAGGAACTTCATTTTTGTCTCCATTGCTTGGCCTAAAAAACACTTACAGTGCAGCACCATGGAAAAAGAAGACGTATTTAGGACGGACACCAATAGTGTTTATTAAACTACATGGACTCCAGACTTGAGGCCTGCAGAGAACTCAAGAAGAAGAATTGAGGAATCAGGGAAGAATTAAGTAATATATTCCCACTCCGCTACCCTTAGCCCTTGTGTGGTTGGCATCATGGGATCTAAAGCCTTCCTTGTGGGTCTCTCTTTAACTTCATTGCCGGATGGCGCTTAAGAGAAAGCGAGGCCTCGTTAGCAGCCTTGAAGTTAATGGAGATACAGTTAAAGTCTTCTTCTTCCCTCAATAATGGAGAGGAGAAGTTAAAACCGTAGAAATATTGCCCTGGAGAGAGGCGGTAAAGGCAATACTTGTACATATACCACCGCCTAAGGGTGGGTTTTGAAGGGCAACATGGCATCTTAACCAAGAGCAGGGTATAGCACTCACAAGGCATGACTTATTTATTGGGGTAAGTTATTAATACCATTATACCCAATGGTCTTCATCTTCCTTGATGGTATTATGACCCTGCATAACTTGGCAAGACTCTATGTCCACCCATCATTGCAAGACCACAAATCCCATGATGTTTGCATAAGAAAGAGCTAAGGGAAGCTTGAGGGTAACTAATATTTTATATGATCAAGATCATCAGAGAATTAGCAGATGGTCTGTATCTACTATCAGGAACCCAATGGGTCTACCTAAAGCCAACACAAGCTTAGAGAACATTAGAATAACCTGCTGTTCCTTAAGTCTGACCAAAAGTAATGATTTCCCCACCTGGTGCCTTGATCACATCAATATTTCAGTATGTATGCTTGAGGTCCCATTGGGTTGACCTTGCAAATGAACTTGCATTCTATTGCATTGCAGTCACTCCTGCAGTGATAAGTTGGGTTTCCCTGTATCCCAGAGGAGTCCTACGTTAATCCTTGTTTTCTCGGAATGTTCTTGCTCGTTTCCCGCAGGGAAAGGTACCTGATGGTCTATGCTCGCGTGACACAAAACAGGTTACTGAAGGCATTAGCCGCGCCGTGTGAGCAGTGGGGATTTGGGAGTGTGGAAAGCAGAGGGAATAAGAAAATGCTATAGAGGAATAGAATCAATGTAAATGAACCAAAAATGTTGGGGTTTTGCCAGAAAGTTTTTGATGGAAATAGTCATTTTAGAACTTAAAAGGTTACCTGGGAACTTTGATAACATGGGAATGGTTTGCCCAAGTCCAGTAACCCATAGCAACCAAACAGCAGTTAGCTTTTGTCTAGTGCAGTTAGGATAATGAAAGCAAACACCTGAATGGTCGCTAGGAGCCATTGGGCTTTGGGCAAAGCTTATCCATGTTACTAGAATGTCCGACGCAGCATCATCCCACTCCCAAGCCCCCACTGCTTCGATTTTAATTAGTTTTGTTTCTCGGAATCGCTTTTGATTAAGTTCTTTAAGGCGTTTTTGAGGCTGTTTTTGCTGGGGGACTTTACAGCGGCTCTGTGGGGCTGATCCCCTTCTTCGTCCCCCTTCAGCTCCATCTCGATGGTGTAGACCACTTTGGAGCTGCGGGGGGACTCTTCTTCTGCCTTCTGTGTACCTTCCCTGCCTGCTAATTGCTATTTCCTATCTTTGCGGGAGTCGCCGATGCCGCCCTTGGCCTTCTTCTCGCTTGATTTGCCTCTGGTTTGGTCTAGCATGGCATAGAGAATCGGGGTCTGCAAAAGAGATGGACCAATAAATATAGAATGGTAAGAAGATGGTAAAATGAACTTTTAAGGAGAAGAAAAACCTGTTATAAAGTAGATGGCCCTTTCACAGGACATGCTCCCCAACTGCTACACCAGATTCCAACTGTTGCATCTTTGTTGTCAGCCACCATGTTTGACCACATCATCTCCAGTGCAGTCTAATGTAGTAGTTAGGGGGAGGTTGGCCTGCACAAGGGCCTATTGATGACCCAAAATCCACAGGACCCTTGGTTTGGGTCAAGAAGTTCAGTTCTTGGTGTGGGTTCAGGTGGATTGAGGTTCAAACTTTTAGTAGGGCCTCTGCCTTTGATAACAGTGCTGACTTCTCCCCTATGGAAGCTCATGCCACTCATAAATGAGAAATCAGAAGGGAGTAGGGTCGGGTGGTGGGGGACATGAAATAGAAGAGGACTTCAGACGAAGCAGGTTGGGTTCAGATATAAAAAATACTGACTGGCTCATATACTTTGTAACAGGCTTTACTTTTCCTTTTAAGAATAGTAGACTTTATATTATTATCATATTATATTTTGAGGCTCTCAATCTCTCTCGCTCTACATCATATACAGTATATATATGTGTCACTATTAAATCAGACCGATGGTGCAGTCACATTCGAGAGGTATGTGGTGACATCTGTTTACCTGTCATTTTAGGGAAAGAATTATGAATGTAACAGTTGGGTGCACACAATTAGCCAAAAAGTCAGACAACAGTGATGTTATGACACTATAAGTTCTATAGCTCCGTATGAGTTTTAGTCTGTAGGATCCATAAATATAACTTTCTGGCAGAGATTCAGTTCAGTTCTGCACTGCTTGCAGCAGCATAATGAGATAAATTAGCATACAAATTATAATCTAATTATATACAAACAATATTTTACGGCTTAGCCAATGAATCCATCTTTCAAAGTCCTCGTTTTTAAATCACATCGATGACATTTAATACAAATGGTCAGTTATAGTAGAACCCAATGAAACAGTTGATGCAGGACAGTTTCAAAATAAATGTAAGAAATAGTCTGAGGGCCACAAGACAGGAAAGAGAGGGCCACACGTGGCCCCTAAAAGCACAAGTTGTACCTGCTTCTTGGTGGGAACAGCTAAAAGTACCATAAAGTACCCTGAGTGTGATGAACATTAGGAAGCTGGTTGGCTGGTAAATGTTTCTCTCCCTTAAACAGAGGAAGTGACTATTTCCCAGCAAACTCTCCTATTGTTGTCACAGCTTCATAAAGCAGGTTGTGTGGTTTATTGCTGCTCACCTGTCTGCTACTGCGTTTGGATGAATCTTTTGCTTTGTGTAATTTTCCCCTCTCAAGTGCACTGAAAAGAAAAGATGAACGTTAAAAGAAGAGGAAAGAAGGAAGAGTGTGGTGCAGTGAACTTTATTAGTGAGAGGAAGGAGGAAGAGTGTGGTGCAGATGAACATTCTGAATGAGAGGAAGGAGAAAGAATGTGAACGCTGACATTGAGAGGAAGAAGCTGGTGCCCTAGAGCATTGCTAGTGAGAGGAAGAAAGAAGAGCATTGTGCACGTGAACATAACGAATGAGAGGAACTATACAGTGCATATTAATATTGCTAAGGATAGGATGAAGGGAGAGCATGGAAGGAAAGGTCTGGTGCACATGAGCATTACTCAAATGAAAGTGAAAGAACTTGGTGCAGGTGAACATAACCAGTGAGAGGAACAGTGTGGTGCAGCTCAACAGTAGTAGTGAGGGGAAGGTGAAGATTACTAGAGAGACGACTTAAGAAGAGCATGGTGCAGGTGAAGATTACTAGTGAGTGGGAAAAGGAATAGCATGGTGCAGGTGATGATTACTAGAGAGAGGAATAAGGAAGAGCATGGTGCAGGTGAACATTACTAGTGAGTGGGAGAAGGAATAGCATGGTGCAGGTGAACATTACTAGTGAGTGGGAGAAGGAATAGCATGGTGCAGGTGAAGATTACTACTAGAGAGAAGAATTAGGAAGAGCATGGTGCAGGTGAAGATTACAAGTGAGTGAGAGAAGTAAGAGCACGGTGAAGGTGATGATTACTAGAGAGAGGAATAAGGAAGAGCATGGTGCAGGTGAACATTACTAGTGAGAGGGAGAAGGAAGAGCAAGATGCAGGTGAACATTACTAGTAAGAAGAAGGAGGAACAATATGGAGCAGATGAGCAATTACTGAAAATAACAAAGAAAGACAAAGAGTGTGATGCAGTAGACATGGAGTATGGTGTATATGAGGGCATATAGCAGGGACAATACAAAAGCTGCTGTAGGGAAGAACAGGAAAGAAGGTATAGTAGGGTGAATGGCTAAGGTAGGGCAACAGTAGGACATATGGGTACAGTAGAACAAGATAGCAACAAGAGGGCATGGTAACAGTAAGGCAAGTGTTGCCCAATCTGCTGCCTTTGCCACCTAGCCAAAGGCTGTCAAGAGAGGAGTTGTGAGTTGTAGTCAAACAGCAGCTGCAGAGATCAAGTGATAAGTATGACAGTCCTACTTTATATAAATAATGGGGCCCCAGGCCTGCTCAGCTCTAAAGACAGTCCTGAAGGCAGGAGAGACCAAGCCACATATTATATTAAAGCTCAAAATACCAGGAGGTATTTCATGGTGATTTAGTTAGTAGAACTTACCTAAGCTCCCTCTGTACTCGGGCCTTTCGTCTTAACCAGCAGTATCGAATGAGCAGGATGAGGATTGTCACCACAATGACTAAGGCCAGGGCAACAGCAATTATGATCCCCAGAATCAGCCCAGCACGAGCAGGACCTGTAAAAGTCAGCCATAAAGGTCACATTGTGGAACATACCATGGTTCCACCCCTAGAACACACAATCACAATTTTGCTAATAGGCCTTGGTTACCCTCTAACTGTCCAACCTCCATTCATTTATAGAGACAATTTCAGTCCCCAAGATCTTTAGTTGAACTAAACACATCTTTTTTTATGACTTGAAATGAAAAATGCCACTGTCCCAGAAAACCCACCTTTCTCTTGGACCTGAAGGTGGACATAGGAAGACTTTCCCACCACATCGGGTGGGTTCTTCACATCACAGGTGAAAGTGCCGTTGTCAGTTAACTCCAGGTTGTGCACCACAATGCTGGCGTCCTTCCATTTTGGGGAGCCCACCCATTCGATACGATCTTTGAAGATCCCAGCATCAATGGAAGATAGACCCTTGGCAAAGTGGACTATCTAAAGAAGATAGAGTGATTATAGCCATGCAATGACCAAGTCAAATATTACCTCTGGTAAATTTCTGAGAGGAAGTTCTAGTGCAATTGTGCACCCTAAGAATCCTGCACTAGCACATGCTTCATGGTTAAGGTACAAAAACCAGCCCAAGATCTTTAGTTAAACTAAAGACATCTTTATGACTTCAAATTAAAATGTCACTTTCCCAGATAACCCATCTTTCTCTTGGACCTGAGGTGGACATAGGAAGACTTTCCCACCACATTAGGTAGGTTCTTCACAGTAAACTGGTATGTGATTTTGGACATCCATGGGCCACCATGTGCTACCACTTATGTTGTTCCATCTGAATTGGGAGCACAGATCTGAACTTGACAGCAGGAGAGCAAGGTACATTTTGGGCAAAAAAAACAAGGAGCTTCTCAACTGGTTTTTGGACAGATTAAAGGATCAGGCCTATAAGTCATAAGCTGGTCATGCACAGAAGATGTGTTCATCTGGCAAGGTCTTCAACCAAGTGAATAAGTCTTGTTTGAAGGTCTTCAAACAAATTGCTTGATTTGGCCACCCATGTTCTAGGCCACATCAGCCTGAAATGATTGTTTGACCTATGGGCCAATGATTGGACAATGAAAAGGTTCCATGCAGATGTATTAAGAGAGGACCTCATCAATAAGCCAACAGATCTGCTCAGCAGATATTCAGCCATATATTGGTTGAGTAGGATGGAGCTTTGGAACCATCTATTGTCCAGTAAGCTGCTGACTATCTGAGGGGGGGGAGGGGATAAAATCAGCCTCTGTATGGCCACCTTTACATAGACAACATCCTTCCTCAATAGTACGGCCACTAGTTAAAATTCTATAACATGGCCACTAGCGGCACTGTTTCATTGGAGCTTATGGTGGTGTGCACAGGTGCAAGCATATAATTGAATACTTTTGTTTTTACAGGATTCTCCACATCTAAATGCTCAAACTTGACATTCAGTTTATAGGAAAATAAAGTAAACTGTAGTTGTAGAGTGCTCCATCTCATTATGTCACCCCCTTTTTAGTGCCACCCTCACAACTGCCACATAAGTTCTCTTGACAAATGGAGAAAAGGCGATACCAATTTAATTACAAGTCACCCATATTATAGTACCACCCTCTTTGATTCAAGTAGGTGGGAGCCCTATGCTTTAAAGAATATTTCCCCGAAATCAGGGTGAGGAGCAGATTACCGAATACATTTCGCGGCTGTGGTCGGGCTGATAGTGCCAAGTGACGGAGATATCGTCTGAGATCCATTCGCTTGACCAGAATGAGCAGGACAAGGTCACCCTGGAGCCCGCGGTCCCATAGACCTCTCGATCGGTGTAAACTTCAATTGCCAGGGTTGGAGTCAGCACTACAGGGAGAAGAACAGAGAACCAAGGTCACAACCATGTCCAGTGATTGGCCATTAGTGCAGTTACAGGGAACTCTGAGTATCACTCATGTATTATAAGGGATAATGTACCCCCTACTGTAAATGATAAGGATATTAGAAGTCACTGAGGGGTTGTTCTATGACCATATAAAGGCACAAGGCTGCAGGCTGAGTTATACAGGGAGCTCTGAGTATCACTCATGTATTATAAGGGATAATGTACCCCCTACTGTAAATGATAAGGATATTAGAAGTCACTGAGGGGTTGTTCTGTGACCATATAAAGGCACAAGGCTGCAGGCTGAGTTATACAGGGAACTCTGAGTATCACTCATGTATTATAAGGGATAATGTACCCCCTACTGTAAATGATAAGGATATTAGAAGTCACTGAGGGGTTGTTCTGTGACCATATAAAGGCACAAGGCTGCAGGCTGAGTTATACAGGGAACTCTGAGTATCACTCATGTATTATAAGGGATAATGTACCCCCTACTGTAAGTGATAAGGATATTAGAAGTCACTGAGGGCTTGTTCTGTGACCATATAAAGGCACAAGGCTGCAGGCTGAGTTATACAGAGAACTCTGAGTATCACTCATGTATTATAAGGGATAATGTACCCCCTACTGTAAATGATAAGGATATTAGAAGTCACTGAGGGGTTGTTCTGTGACCATATAAAGGCACAAGGCTGCAGGCTGAGTTATACAGGGAACTCTAAGTATCACTCATGTATTATAAGGGATAATGTACCCCCTACTGTAAATGATAAGGATATTAGAAGTCACTGAGGGGTTGTTCTGTGACCATATAAAGACACAAGGCTGCAGGCTGAGTTATACAGGGAACTCTGAGTATCACTCATGTATTATAAGGGATAATGTACCCCTACTGTAAATGATAAGGATATTAGAAGTCACTGAGGGGTTGTTCTGTGACCATATAAAGACACAAGGCTGCAGGCTGAGTTATACAGGGAACTCTGAGTATCACTCATGTATTATAAGGGATAATGTACCCCCTACTGTAAATGATAAGGATATTAGAAGTCACTGAGGGGTTGTTCTGTGACCATATAAAGGCACAAGGCTGCAGGCTGAGTTATACAGGGAACTCTGAGTATCACTCATGTATTATAAGGGATAATGTAACAGTGTTATAGGAGGATACTAGTGTAAGTACATAAGCTGCACTTTCTCTAAACTAGAAGTCCTAGAATGTTATTCAGTAGATGGCTGGGAGTTGTCACTTCCCATAACTGATTGGATCACATATTTGGAATGTCTGCTGTCTGTTGGAGGTAGGGATGCCACCTTTTCTGGAAAAAAATACCGGCCTTCCTATATATTTATCTTTATTCCCTATTAATAACATTGGGATCACTGACCTTCCCATATATTTATCTTTATTCCCTATTAATAACATTGGGATCAACCATCATGTTTACCGGCTTGGTCAGTAAAATACCGGCCACGGGGCAACCCTAGTTGGAGGGGGTTTATCACCTGCACAAACTCAGACACAAGAAACACAACAGATTGAACAGAGAGGGGTGAGTTTGAGTTGGACTTACCCAGTGCTGAGAGCAGAACCAGAGCCAGAAGGGAACATGGTGTCCTTAGTCCTGAGGTTTCCATTGTTAATTTAGTAGCGTGTGATCCCCTGATTCATGGGGAGAGAGTCAGATCCCCTCAAGTGCCCTTCCTGTGATGGAATGAGGAGGCTGAGCTGGGCACAGGGTATAAATGCCCCTGAGGGTGGGATGGAATTGCTCCCCCCGGGGCCCTGGCCAATCTGCAGGCAGAGTATGGGCAGTGGGACTGGATCTGGGAAGAGTCCGTCTGTCAGTGTGTGGATGGGTGGAGAGGGTAAAAGCCATAACAATAATGTTTTCTGTTCTGCGGAGATGTAGGAGGCTAAATGGGGAGAGGCCGAGAGGGAAGGGGGAAAATAAAGAGCTGGGCCACTGGGCTAGAAAAGCTGCATAAAGATCTGGAACAGACTGAGAGAGGGCAGGACAGTGAGACTGTATGAATACCTGGCACATCATTGTCCATCTGTGCACACCTGGCACTATTATAGTTTACTGATACACGCCTGGCACTATTATAGTTTACTGATACACACCTGGCACTATTATAGTTTACTGATAAAAGCCTGGCACTATTATAGTTTACTGATACATGACTGGCACTATTATAGTTTACTGATACACGCCGGGCACTATTATAGTTTACTGATAAAAGCCTGGCACTATTATAGTTTACTGATACACACTTGGCACTATTATAGTTTACTGATACATGACTGGCACTATTATAGTTTACTGATACACGCCTGGCACTATCAGAGCTCATAGGTGCATGCCTGGCACTTTTACACTTTATTGATACATGACTGGCAGTATCAGAGCTCATTGGTTCACACCTGGCACTATTATAGTTTACTGATACACACCTGGCACTATTATAGTTTACTGATACACACCTGGCACTATTATAGTTTACTGATACACACCTGGCACTATTATAGTTTACTGATACACACCTGGCACTATTATAGTTTACTGATAAAAGCCTGGCAGTATCAGAGCTCATTGGTGCTCACCTGGCACTATTACACTTTAGTGATACACACTTGGCACTATCAGAGCTCATTGGTTCACGTGTGGCACTATTATTGATTGATTATTGCTCACTGATACATTGGTGAATGTCTGGCAGTATAACAGTCCATCTGTCATGGTTTGTGCCATTTCAAGGAACAATGTTCATGCCAAATGATTAGATAATAATCCCACAATACTAGAAGCTCCTTAGGAACAAGCCGTAGAAGGCAGGCTTTGCAACTGTACCACTACCCCCCTAGTGTTATACTGGAATAAGGTCTATCATTATAAAACTCCATTGCAACCACCTTGGAACATGGGATTCCATTATACGGGGAATGGTTTCTTTCAACTGGATCAGCCTGTTGCTTCCCAGAGTCCCTCGGGATCAAGTTCCCAGTTCAAGAGTGAAGAAAAAGTCCCTATTCTTCCTTTACTATTAATTAATGGATTTGGCAAGGTGGCTGGTTTCCTGCTGACTATGGGCCAACAACTCACAATTAGGTTCAGCCGAGTCTGGAAATTCCCTGATACTAATAGGTGCTCATGGCTCCCTATATCAAGATACACATATATAACAGCAACAACAACACATTTAGTAGTTCCAAACACAAAATATACGTATGCTAAATAGATATAGTCTAAGGGGCCGATTCAATAACTTCGAGTGAAGGATTCGAAGTACAAAAACTTTGAATTTCTAAGTGTTTTTTGGGCTACTTCGACCATCGAATGGGCTACTTCGACTATGACTTTCGACTTCAAATCGAAGGATTCGAACTAAAAATTGTTTGACTATTTGACCATTCGATAGTCGAAGTACTGTCACTTTAAGAAAAATCTTCGACCCCCTAGTTTGCCATCTAAAAGCTACCGAAGTCAATGTTAGCCTATGGGGAAGGTCCCCATAGGCTTTCCTAAGTTTTTTTGCTCGAAGGATAATCCTTCGATCATTGGATTAAAATCCTTCGAAACGTTCGATTCGAAGGATTTAGTCGTTCGATCGAACTATTTGCGCTAAAATCCTTCGACTTCGATATTCGAAGTATTTTAATTCCCAGTCGAATATCGAGGGTTAATTGATGAATCGGCCCCTCAGACTCTAATGCATAGTGTGATGCTGTGGCAGCTGTGCTGTCTATATCCTAACCCCAGAGGCTCACACTCTATACAACTCGTGTGTCTGCTACTGGATATACAACCGCTCCCCAATCTGCTGGACTGAACCCCCTGGGGTGCTTGGAAACAGTGCAGGGGTTGCTCAGCCTGAAGGCCAGTTGGGAAGTGTAATGAGATTTATTAAATGGTCGCTCAGAGTAATATTTTGATACATTTCTAATAAAGTTTTAACCCAAAGAGATTAGATACTAGTCAAGCTTTAAGTGATGTGTTGCTTGACTTGCAGGGAATATGTAAAGTAGTGTTACAGTCACACAACGATTGATTATACACAGTCGGAGTCTAATAATGGGTGGAAGGAAGTGTTGCTTTAATTTGAGTGATTTCTCTACAAACATTTACTAATACTGATAAACGTCTAGGGGCAAATTCCCTAAGATTCGTGGTTGCGCCAGCGTCCGCTTCGCCGCACTTCGCCAGGTGTATTTACGCCAACGCTACGCAAATTCACTAAAATCCGAAGTTGCGCTCAGGGGAAGCGTAAGGTTGCGAAGTTGCGCTAGCGTTAATTCGCCAAGCAAAGTGAAGTTACGCTAGCGATGGTTAATTTGCATACGGCGCCAAATTGAAGTTACAATGGAGGTATATGTAGCATCACTACACAAGCCTGGGAAACCTTCATAACAGCAAATAAAATGTTTATTTTGCCCTACACATGTGCCCACTGTATAGTTAAGTTGCCATGAGTCAGGAAATGTAGGGGGGAAGGAGGGGAGCCCCAAAAAAATCTTCAATCTTTTTCAGCCTATCACCGATAAAAAAAAAAACGCCAGCGTTTTTTGGGACTTTTTTGGGACTTTTTTGGGACTTTTTTTGAAACAATCCCTATCTACTCTATTGCACTTCGCCTGATCTGAGGTGGCGAAAGAAGTCTGGCGTAAAAGGTAGCGTTCTGAAGAATCCACGCATCAGTGAATTCGCGTAGTTACGTCCGTTGCACAAATTCGCCAGGCGTAAGGGTGAGAAATAACACTAGCGAACTTACGCCAGTGTCCGTTAGTGAATCGGCAAATTAAGGAAAATGCGCCACGCTAGCGAATAAGCGCTAGCGTTAGGTGCTTCGTCCTTTAGTGAATTTGCCCCGTAGAGTTAGAGGAATATATAACTCAGATACAATCACCAGGTTGGTGGGATTGGTTATTTGGGTGCAGTGGTGCAGTTTAGAAAGAGCCGGGCCCCCCTTGCCAGCGCCAAAGATCTGCGGCCAGCCGAACAGCCGAACAGTGGAAAATGCGAAAGTGCTGAACAGCCGAACTCCCGAAATGGCGAAAAGGCCCAAAGCCACGAAAATAGCCGAAGTCCCGAAGCGGCAAAAAGACCTGAAGTCATGTAAACAGCCGAAGTCCTGAAGCAGCGAAAAGACCCAAAGTCACGAAAGGAGGCGAAGTTGAAGTCCTGAAGCCACGAGTTCAATTCTACTGACACCAATTTGTGTTTGTTTTTTTTTTCCCAACCCCCTGGCCACCAATGTATTATTTTAATACTCTATAGACCCCTGCCACCAATGTTGTTTTTTAAAAATATTTTTTTGGGGCCCCAATTTTTTTTTGTAAGGGGGACTCTGGCACCAATGCTTTTTTAAAAAAACTTTTATGGGCGGCCCTGGTGCCAATGTTTTTTTTTTAAACTTAGGATGCCCTGACCATCAATAGCTTTTTATAACTTGTGTGTGTGTGGGGGGGGGGTTACTTTTTTAGCTCTGATGTCTGTGTGGTCTTTTAACTGTGATGTGGAGTGGGCGGGGCTGGGCTTGGGCGCTGGGGCCCCAAAAATGTTGTTGTACGGGCCCCGTGATTTGTGATGGCGGCACTGATTATAATGATACTAACAGCCCAGAGGACTCCATTTATTATCAAAGCATGTATTTTCAACAGCCACCAAATGACGTTAAGGAAGTTTTCCTTTAAAAGAAAAAAAAAAAGGGGAACAAGGAGTGTTTTTAGGTTTATTACCAGGAGCCAAAGGGTGTAATGTAATGAGAGGAGATTTATCAATGACGGCTCATAGTAATACGTTGATACAAAATAAGACTTTGATAGAAACAGAACACAAAGAACTGTTCAACTGCTCAACCCACTATGGTAGAACTACACTTCGATGAATTTCTGGCGGATTCGAGGTGCTGTGCCACAACGCAGGCGTCAAGTCGGATGCGACGGGAATAAGGTAAGAAATACAAATGTCAGATGTTGTCGCAGCGTTTATACGACACGACTGTCAGTTGCTGAACGCTGAGTCTGGATCAGACAGACGTGTTGGATTAACGCTGCGGCAACATCCGACATTTGTATTTCTTACTTTATTCCCGTCACATCCGACTTGACGCCTGCGTTTCGGTGCAGTGCGTCAGATCCGCCAGGAAACGCATCGAAGTCGCCCGTGTAGTTCTACCCTAAAGAAGCGTTATGCGAGAGCAACTGTTGAACTCAATAAGTCAATGATCTCATATGTTTATGACTTTCCTACTTCCTAATATGTTTCTGAAAGAACTCATGGGGGGGGGAATTTAGTAACCTGCGAAAATTCACCAGCGCCGGCTTCGCACCCAGCGCTACACTTCGCCAGGCGAAAATTTGCTCAGACAACGCTAATTAACTAAAATGCATAGTTGCATCCAGGGCAACGAACGCTGGCGAATTTTCATCGCATTTGGGTATTCTGCGGTCGAAGTAAAATCATTCAATCGAACGATTAAATCCTTTGAATAGAAAAATTTTATCGTACCATCATACGTTTTTACTTCGACTTCAAAAAACTTAGAAAAATGCTGTAGAAGGTAAGTATTTAAGATTTTTTAAAGAGACAGTACTTCGATTATCGAATGGTCGAATATTCGAACGATTTTACTTCGAATCGAAGTCGTAGTATCCTTTTCGATGGTCGAAGTGTCCAAAAAAATTACTTCGAATTTTTTTACTTCGAAAATTCACTAGGACCCTTGATAAATCTGCCCCTAATTGTTTATAGGGGTGGTTCAACCTAAGTTGTTTTAGCTGCCGAATAAAAAGCTAAATAAGTCAAAAACCACAAATGATAAAAAATGAAAACCAATTGTCTCAGAATCTCCCTCTCTACGTCATACTAACGGTTAATTTAAAGGGGAACACCCACTTTAAACCTTTTCATTTAAAAACACTATAGAAAATAAATAATGAAGGCCAAGTGAAAAGTTGCTTAGAATGAGCCATTGTATAACCTACTAAATGTACTAAATGTTGACTTAAAAGTGAATTGTGCCGGTAACAAGCTCGTGTCTATAGGGAATCCCTGCAGCTGTGTATAGCGTAACCCCAGTGAGTCTCTGCAACTGACTCACGCACGCACGCACGCACGCACAGAGAGTGACAGCAGCTCACGCGCTTCAATGTTTCCCGCGGTCTTCCGGGTATATCCCCGCCTCCAGTTTGTACTGTCCAATCAGAGCGGAGCTAGAGGAGGGCGGAAGCGAAAGTCAAGGGGGAACATGTGATAACTGTCCGTGACGTTGCAGCGAGGGACACCAAGATGGCGGCGTTGTTCTTGAGGTGACTTTTCTGAGTCCGGGGATATCAATAAAAGGGGGCGAGGGGCAGTAGGGAAGGGAGAGTAAGAAGTTGGGGGCCAGGGCTTGGGTTAAGAGTCTGCAGCCCGGGAGATACGGAGTAGAAGGCGCAAGGGGCTCCTGTCAGACAGTTTGTCCTTGTCTCACACTGGGCCCCTCTCTGGGCTTATTCAGGTGCTTCTGGGATCTCTGGACTGGGACAGGGGGAGCCAAGTGGATGGGGAGAGACTGAAGCACAGGGAGAGGGGAATAACGTTTGTTCAGGTTTTTAGGTTATTATGAAATAGCCAATTCTAAGCAACTTTTCAATTGGTCTTTATTTTTTGCTATAGTTTTTTTTTTTAAAATGATGTACTTTGTGACTCTCTTTCCAGCTTTCAAATAGGGGTCACTGACCCCGTCTAAAAAACAAATGCTCTGTAAGGCTACAAATGTATTGTTATTGCTCATCTTTCTATTCATATTCCAGTCTCTGATTCAGATCGGTGCATGGTTGCTAGGGGAATTGGGACCCTAGCAACCAGACTGCTGCCATTATAAACCGGAGAGCTGCCGAATAAAAAGCTAAATAAGTCAAAAACCACAAATAATAAAAAATGAAAGCCAATTGCAAATTCTCAGAATATCCCTCTCTATATCCTACTAACAGTTAATTTAAAGGTGAACAACCCCATTAAGGCTGAGTGATGGGGGTTTAAAAGCAGAGATTGAGACCCAGTAAAGAAGTCGTATAGATCCATTCCAGTGTGTGTGGGGGGTGTCTCTTATTTATTTCCTAATAGGAAAACACCCCTGTGTGATATAATTCTTGGTGCAGCCCGTTCTCCTCCTGCCTGTGAGTTTGTTAATCATGTTGCTTTATGGCCCTTATCCATGGGTGGGTCTCCTGCTCATTAAAACTGCATTACTAGAATAGGAGGGAGTGAGCCAGATCAATACAAATCAAGGTGCAAGTGGCAGTTACAGATACCCGGGGGGGAGGGGAAGGATAATTGGTGCTTATGGGTTACAATCAAATTAATGGTTTCTGACATTTCCTTTGTTGTTTCCCAGACATGCAGGTCGGCAGTGCCTACGTACCCAGCTCTCACCTCTCCTGGGCGCTAGACAGTAAGTATTCTCACTCACGGGATTAAATGGAAACAGTCATGGGGGAAAAAAATGTTTTTCAAAACATGAGTTAATAGTACTGCTCCGGCAGAATTCTGAACTGAAATCCATTTCTCAAAAGAGCAAACAGATTTTTTTATATTTAATTTTGAAATCTGACATGGGGCTAGACATATTGTCAGTTTCCCAGCTGCTCCAAGTCATGTGACTTGTGCTCTGATAAACTTCAGTCACTCTTTACTGCTGTACTGCAAGTTGGAGTGATATCACCCCCTCCCTTTCCCCCCCCCCAGCAGCCAAACAACAGAACAATGGGAAGGTAACCAGATAACAGCTCCCTAACACAAGATAACAGCTGCCTGGTAGATCTAAGAACAACACTCAATAGTAAAATCCAGGTCCCACTGAGACACATTCAGTTACATTGAGTAGGAGAAACAACAGCCTGCCAGAAAGCAGTTCCATCCTAAAGTGCTGGCTCTTTCTGAAATCACATGACCAGGCAAAATGACCTGAGACGCACCTACACACCAATATTACAACTAAATACACTTGCTGCTTCAGGAATGACATTTTATATTGTACAGTGAATTATTTGCAGTGTAAACAGTGTCATTTAGAAATAAAAACATCATAAAAATCATGACAGAATCTCTAACAGGTCCCCCCTCCACTGTCGATTGAACCTTTATGGACATTTTGCAGCAGTGCTGCCTTTTGTACAGCAGGACAAAATCCTCACAGTGTCATGATGTAGAATCTGACTTTTTTTATTTCTATTATGTGTTTTTAGTGTTGTGCCAATGGGAACTACAGCCCAGCAGGAGATGGAACGTTTCTGGAACAAGAATAATCGCCTGAGCCGGCCTCTCTCCCCTCACATGACTGTTTATAAGTGAGTCCATTTGTTTTCTACTCTCCCTCTCTATAACCAACATCACATCAGCTTAGAGGCACATTTATCAAGGGTCCAATTTTGAGTTTTTTTTTTTTTTTTTTTTAAACTCCCATGAATTTGAAATCCAATCAAAATTTATTAATAAAACCCAATTTTTTTTTAAACTCGAATAGGATCGACCTGAAAACTTGAATCGAATGCAAGGAATAGGGATGCACGAATCCACTATTTTGGATTCAACTGAACCCCTGAATCTTTCACAAAAGATTCGGCCGAATCCCAAACCGAATCCTGGATTCGGTGCATCACTAGTCAGAAAGACATCTCGAAATTCATCCCTGGGTTTTAGGTGGCGGAATAGTACAATTTGAGCTCTTAACGGGCCAGAGTATGATAAATCTCGAAAATCTAATTCAATTTTTTTTGTTTAAACTTGAATTTTAAGAACTTCCTAGTCGAATTTGACAGTTTTGACCATAAAAAACCTCAAATTCCAATTTTTAATTCGACCCTTGATACATGCCCCTACACTGGAGCAGGCTGGTATTGCCTTAAATGGAAACTATTGCGAAAATGAAAATTTAATATAAGCTTCCTCATACTGAAAGAAGAAATGTTCTAAATACAATCAATTAAATATTCTGCACTGTTTCTGAAATAATCAAGTTTATGTTCACTATTCCTCTCTCAGCACCTGTTTCTCTTCATTCTCCGTTCATGCAGCAGTTGGGTGTCAGATATTCACTGACAGTTACATCCAATATATCTTATAGGGGGCTCCTTTCCTAGCAGATGAATTAGAACTCACTCAAATAACTGATTCCTGTACAAACAAAATGTAACAAAATAACTGCCTTTTGCACAAATCCTGCATGTAGAGAGACATGATGTCTGGTGATTTTAATAGAGTGAGCTCTAATACATCTTCTAGGCTAAAGGAGCCCCCCTATAAGATATATTGGATCTAACTGTCAGTGAATATCTGACACCCAACTGCTGCATGAAGACAGAATGAAGAGAAACAGATGCTGAGAGAAGAATAGTGAAGATAAACTTGATTATTTCAGAAACAGTACAGAATATTTAATTGATTGTATTTAGAAAGTTTCTTATTTCAGTATGAGGAAGCTTATATTACATGTTCATGATAGTTCCCCTTTCATAAGCAGCATCTCATTAGGGACCTTTTGCTTTATAAACGGCAAAAGAGGAGGGCTGGGGTCCCTTATGCATGGGGAGTCTTAACCCCCTTCGGGTAAGGTAGGAACCATATCAGAAGTAAAGGGAGTTATTATTAACATGCATTTCTATAGCGCCAATATATTTTGCAGCTCTGGGTTATGACTCCCCATGCAATTTTCCGTGCCATAAAATAATCAGATCAAATGTTCATTAGACTCCAAATAAGATAGTGTGTTAATGTTTAGTTAGGGATAGTCCAGTCACCTGTGTTAACATGTAACAGGGTATTTCTTCTGTTCAATACAGGCCCATTGGCAGTTCTCCTTCCCCAGACCCGATGTTCTGTGGGTGCTCTGGGGGGTTTAGGAGTCAGTAGATAGAAGTTCTCATTTTGGGACTGGCGGCTTTGATATTGTATCTGATTATTGCTTTCATTGCTCCACCTGCAGCTGGCTTAAAAGAAGCTAATCACTGATTGGTTGCCACTTGTTACTGCCCAGGTGCCAGTGAGCCCCACGACCTTTTGGGGGTCTATACATCAGCCCCCCCCAATAGAGCTGCTGCTGAATGGGGAGATTTGATGTGTTTGTGATTTCTCAGCTCTGGAAATTCCTCTCCTCTTTGCAGACTCGGGAGTGGGATTGTCAGCTCCTTGCTACAGAAAGCCGTCCTTTCTCTCCGCCAGCAGTTTGTTGCCAGACCCTGCAGTTTGCCCTCCCACTCACATACCACTTCCCTACGGCACAATGAATAACTCCGCTATCTATGGAGAGGCACACGCTCTTCTTCTCTCCCCCTCAGCAAATTCTTGGCAACGGCTCCCCAGATCCCCTGCATAGAATGTGCAAACACTGCTGCTCCCAGTGCTACCAGCTAAACTGCCAGATTTCCCACTCAGTTGAAATAATCTGGCAGTTTATAGAAAAGATCTCATTTAATGTGCTGTACGGTGGGGGGGGGTCACGTCATTGTTGATTGGGTTCTTTATATTCTGCACAAATGCAAATCTTTGCCCTAATGTTAAAGGGCAAGTCAACCCCAAAATAAAAAATGTGCCTAATAAAAGAAAACATAATTCTAAGCAATTTATACATTTACTAAAAATTGTCAGTGCTTTTCAAGTTATTTGTAGAAAAAAAAACATTTGGTATTAAAAGCAGCATTTGCTTAACTCCTGGTTGTTACTTTTTAAACAACGTTGCAAAAGTCTTGGTTCCCCAGCAAAGTCAGTTAATCAGCTGCATTGTCTTTTATTGTATCAACGGTCAGAAAATAGAAAGGGAAAGAGAAACACTGCTTTTAATAGCGATACAGATACAAATAACATTAAAAACATAGAAAATGTGTAATGAATGTATATCGCAAAGTTGCTAAGAATAATATTTTCTTTTATTAGGCAAATTATTTTGGGGTCAACTTGCCCTTTAATGTTAGAAAATGGCCTTCCTTGGCCACAATATTGGGCTGCAGAAATATAAAGACCTCTCTTCCTTTTAATCATTCACTTCCCAACATTGTAAGCCATGGCAGGACCACAAGTTACTTCCTGCAGCAACTGTCACCCCACCTTATATCCTCACAAACTGCCTGTTCTTTGCTCCTAACCCATTTGTTTAAAGGTCCCGAACTCTGTACCCTGTGTTTCAGCTTTGGTTCAACCCACATTTTGTTGTTGCTCAGTGCACTGATTGATGCTTTCCTTACACCAACTTGAGTTAAAGTTTAGAATGATGTAGAGAGGGATATTCTGAGACAATTTTTTATTTCTGAGTTATTTAGCTTTTTATTCAGCAGCTCCCCAGTTTCAGCCATCTGGTTGCTAGAGTCCATATTCCCCTAGCAACCATGCCCTGATTTGAATAAGAGACTGGAATATGAATAGGAGGGGCCTGAATGGAAAGAGGAGGAATAAAAAGTAGCAATAACAATACATTTGTAGCCCATTTGAAAGCTGGAAAGTGTCAGAAGAAAAGGGCAAATAATTAAAAAAAAAAAAAAAAACCTATAACAAATGAATAATGAAGACCAGTTGAAAAGTTGCTTAGAATTGGCCATTCTATAACACACTAAAAGTTGAATCAAAGGTAAACCAGCCCTTTTAAGGGGCAGTGACACCAGTAATAATAAAGTAATAGGCGCCTCGTACACCCACTTTCCCTTTTAACATTCGTTTAGCAATAATTTATTTTTCTGCCTCTCCCAGGCAGGAACAGTCGGAGATTCAAATTCTATCTTGCTAACCTCTGAAGCACCATTTCCCCATGACAATGACTTCTCCTTTCTTCCTTGCAGATGGTCTTTGCCGATGGCCATGTCCATAATACACCGAGGCACGGGCGTTGCCATGAGCGCTGGTGAGCATTGCAATAAATTAATATTTTATCTATTCACAGTGTATTTAAAGGATAAGTTAACCTTTAAAATAAATGAATGTAAAACTGATGAGGGGGCTATTCTGAGCACTTTTGTCATTTACATTCATTAGTTATTTTGTTTTCATTCCAAGATATTAAGGGATACATGTACTGTTAATATGAATGAATTTTGTTACAACAGCACCACCTGCTGGTCAGTTTCCCACCAGTCTGACCAGCAAGTAGTCAAGGAAGTTGTCAGGAGAAAGAAAGAGGCTGATGTTCTTCTGCTTAGGAATAAAATAAGAAACCTTTCTCAGATCTTTCCTAAGCAGAAGAACATCAGCCTCTTTCTTTCTCCTGACAACTTCCTTGACTACTTGCTGGTCAGACTGGTGGGAAACTGACCAGCAGGTGGCGCTGTTGTAACAAAATTCATTAACAGCACATGTATCCCATGATATCCTGGAATTAAACGAAAATAATTAATGAATGTAAATTACAAAAGTGATTAAAATAGCCCCCCTCATCAGTTTTGCATACTCATTTTAAAGGTTTACTTATCCTTTAATGACAACTCTTAGGACTGTAGTTGACTTGCCCATTGTACAACAGACTTTGGACTTGGCAACGGGACAGACTAACTGCCGACTTAAGATACAGACTGGCAGTTCCCAATGTAGCTGCACCTTGGGTATAAGCTGACACACCTGTTGTTGTTGTTGTTGTTGTTGTTGTTGTTCATTCCTTGATTATAGTAGTACAGGTATGGGAACTGTTATACAGAATGCTCAGGACCTGGGGCTTTCTGAATAACGGATCTTTCCGTAATTTGAATCTTAATACCTGGGGAGGCCCATTTATAAAAGTCCGAATTTATCTCAATATTTTCTGAAAAAAAATTTGCCTTATTTATTAATACACTTTCCCGGAAATTTTGTTTGCGGGAAAAAAACCCGAAAAATATGAATTCAAGTTTAGCCCGAAAACCCGGATTATTGGACGAAACCCAGATATCTTCGGGACTCCTCCCGTTGACTTATATGCAACCTCGGCAGGTTTGATTCTGACTTTTTCCATCTTTGGGGTTTTATAAATTACGAAATGTTTTTCTTTTACTAAAAATTCGGATTTTATACAAAAAAAACACACACTTTTCCGATTTTTGGCATTCGGAGTTTAGTAAATAACCCCCTAAATCTACTAGAAAAATCATATAAACATGAAATAAACCCAATAGGCTGGTTTTGCTTCCAATAAGGATTAATTATATCTTAGTTGGGATCAAGTACAAACTACTGTTTTATTATTACACAGAAAAAGGAAATCATTTTAAAAAATTTGGATTATTTCATTATAATAGTCTGTGGGAGACGGCCTTTCCGTAATTCTGAGCTTTCTGGATAATGGGTTTTACGGATGACGGATCCCATACCTGTACCTCAGACACAGGGTAGCCATGACAGTTGTAGTTCTTGATTATAGAAGATCCGTTTTCTAGACCTGCCCTTGAATGTAGTTGTATTTGGTTAGTGGGAGTAGCAGAGCTTGCAGTCTATAGATGTAATGGCATATATAATATATATTGCAGTCTATATGTAACAAGAACTCACGTATGTTATTCCCTCATACTCTAGGGGTCTCCATGTTTGGGTTGGCCGCTCTAGTCCTGCCCGGGGACTTTGCATCTTATCTGGAGCTCGTCAAGTCTCTGAGTTTGGGACCGGCTCTGATTTACTCTGCAAAATTTGCCTTGGCTTTCCCTCTTGCATATCACACGTGGAACGGAGTCCGGCATTTGGTAAGAGCCGCGTGTAGCTCTGGTGCTTCTCATGGAATGTCTGTGTATTTAGCTTCATTTCAGCTGCCTCATCTTAAATTGTACCAAAAGTCTTAAAAAAGACCCTTTAGAAAGGGACAGGGGACAGACAGACACTGCTTTCAATAGCAAAACATATACAAATAACATTAATACCATAGAAAATGTGTAATGAATGTATATTGCAAAGTTGATAAATATAGTGTTTTCTTTTATTAGGGAAATTTTTATTTTGGGGTTGACTTGCCCTTTAACCAGGCAAGGGCTAGGGCAAACTTCGAGCCAAAAGCAGCATTGGAAATCTCACAGGAGTAGACCAATCAGAGCAGCTATTAGAACATTGAAAGGGTTAGACCAACCAGCAGCCAATGAGAGAGCTCCCTAGTGCTAGAAGTGATCACAGGAGTAGACCAATCAGAGCACAATCAGCTATTAGAACATTGACAGGGTTAGACCAACCAGCAGCCAATGAGAGAGCTCCCTAGTGCTAGAAGTGATCACAGGAGTAGACCAATCAGAGCACAATCAGCTATTAGAACATTGACAGGGTTAGACCAACCAGCAGCCAATGAGAAAGCTCCCTAGTGCTAGAAGTGATCACAGGAGTAGACCAATCAGAGCACAATCAGCTATTAGAACATTGACAGGGTTAGACCAACCAGCAGCCAATGAGAGAGCTCCCTAGTGCTAGAAGTGATCACAGGAGTAGACCAATCAGAGCACAATCAGCTATTAGAACATTGACGGGGTTAGACCAACCAGCAGCCAATGAGAGAGCTCCCTAGTGCTAGAAGTGATCTCTAGCCAATCCCAAGAAATTACAGCATTTCCAAAATAACCCTAATTTCCTTTCTTCCCTGTTGCCACAGATCTGGGACCTGGGTAAAGGCTTCAAGATCCCCCAACTCTATCAGTCTGGAATCACCGTCCTGGCTTTAACCCTAATAACGGCTGTTGGCCTTGCCGCCATGTGATTGGTGAATAGTTTGGCTCCACCTCCAGTGAAGGACACGCTCGTTTCATTCGCCCATGTTTAATTCAATTCTGATTTATAAAGACATCTACTAACCCTCTTCTCCATATGTTTCATCTGCTCAGACCCGGCTCTGTTTTATAATCAAACGCCCTCCCCTTTGTAGTTTCAGCTTTAATGGCCGCTCATGATGTTTCCTAGGAAGGGCAGCTGCATTCTGTTGGGGTTCCAAGGTTCCCTACTCAACCAACCCTACAAATAGATGACAGTCATCATCCATCCTACTCTGAATGTACTCTTGGATTTAAAGGGTAACTTAAATCTCTAAACAGCCGAAGATCTTCATTCCCTTCCTGCTAGTGGTGCCTGTCAGATTACAAAGGGAACATTATTAAAGGGATACTGTCATGGGAAAATGTTTTTTTTTTTTTTTTTCAAAATGCATCAGTTAATACATTGAATGCATTGAAATCCGTTTCTCAAAAAAGTAAACAGATTTTTTTTATATTCAATTTTGAAATCTGGCATGAGGCTAGACATATTGTCAGTTTCCCAGCTGCCCCCAGTCATGTGACTTGTGCCAGCACTTTAAGATGGAACTGCTTTCTGGCAAGCTGTTATCTCTCGTCCTTTATATAACTAAAGCTGCCCATACATGCAAAGATCCGATTGTTCAGATCTGGACTTCCCCATCTCCCGACCTGCCACTAACCTTTCAGATCAAATAAAGTAGTAAAAGAACAGATCAGCCGATGTTCTGCCTCTGACAGCAATCATACAAAAGTAATGTCCGACAAAAGCTAGTGACAGTCTCCCAGTGAGCTCGTCCGATCGGCAATACACACACACACAGATATCAGAAGCCGACAGAAATTTCTAACCTGTCCAATCGACTGAACGACCGATCGGCATGGCACGACAGATGTCGGGACTCTCCACACACGATCCGAAAATTGTTCGAGTCAATGGAATCTTTGCGTCTACGGCCAGCTTCAATGTGTCTCAGTGGGACCTGGATTTTACTATTGAGTGCTGTTCTTAGATCTACCAGGCAGCTGTTATCTTGTGTTAGGGAGCTGCTATCTGGTTACCTTCCCATTGTTCTTTTGTTAGGGGGGGAGGGGAAAGGAGGGGGGTGATATCACTCCAACTTGCAGTAAAGAGTGACAGAAGTTTATCAGAGCACAAGTCACATGACCAGGGGCAGCTGGGAAACTGACAATATGTCTAGTCCCATGTCAGATTTCAAAATTAAATATAAAAAAATCTGTTTGCTCTTTTGAGAAATGGATTTCAGTGCAGAATTCTGCTGGAGCAGCACTATTAACTGATTCATTTTGAAAAAAAAACATGTTTTCCCATGACAGTATCCCTTTAAAGTCAGGCAGTCTGATTTAGGACTCCTACATTCAACTACAGGGGTTTAGGCAGACAGAAAAGACTTTATATAGATGTGCAGACGTTTTTGTTATCGTTAAACAGATCTCCTATATATGGGCCCCTGGTGTGAATGTGCATTTGTCTCACAGATTGGAACAAAAGGGATAGCAGATATTTGTTGTGTTGAGTGTGTGTGTGTGTGAGTGTGAGCTCTGCAGGGCCGCACAATGCTTGTCCTTGTCTGAACAACGAGTAGGACGCCAGGCGAATTCCTTCAGATGCCGCAGCCTCTGTGGGGGTAAGTGCAAAGGGCAGCAGAGATGTATATGTATCACTGTGGATATTGTAATACAGACCAGATACATTGCTCTACGGTATATCAGTAATACAACTAATCCTGTGCAACATATTGCTCCATAGATATCAGCAACCAATCAGATTCTTCTGCCAGACTTCTACTGTAGAAGCCCCAGCTGGGAATTCTGGGAGTTATAATCTGGTAACAACGAGAGACACATTTATGAAGGCTCAAATTTCGAATTCATTCGAGGTTTTTTTCTTTAAAACTCTGTTAAACTCAAAATTTGACCTATGGAGATGTATAAAAAAAATTTTTTTTCAAAGTCGGGTGATAAAAAACCACGAATGTCAGGAAAGCTGCAAACGACTCCAATTGATCCCTGGACCTCTCCCGTTGACTTAAACAAGCAATTCGGCAGGTTTTAGGCGGCGAATAGTTGCATTTGAGTTCTTAAAGGGCCAGAGTATGATTTTTTTTAAAAATTGAATAAAATTTTCATGATTTATCATACTCTGGCCCTTTAAGAACTCAAATGCAACTATTCGCCGCCTAAAACCTGCCGAATTGCTTGTTTAAATAGAATTGAAGTTGACAGTGTTGACCATAAAAAAACACGAAAATTCGAATTTAGAATTTTTAATTCGGCCCTTGATAAATCTGTCCGTAGTATATAATGTAGATCCCAGTGAGCTGCAGAGCTAACGGCATAAAACCTCGGCTAAACTTCCTATTACTTTCTGTATCACTGGGTGGAGTTGGAGGGATAATACACATTGCTTTTCTTCTATATATTTGGCCAGGAACGTTACCAAGCGCTTAAATCTACACGCAATATCTGCGAGTTCTTAAACTTGCACTTTAATTACTTTTTTTCTTTTTTGGACTAATAAAAGAAAGGAAAAATAAAACTGTATAATTCAATAAAATGTTATTCTTTAAATAAAAGTGCCATTTTTGTGCTGCCCCACGGGGAGACACCACCAGTTTCAGGGGATAAATGAAGTTCTTGTCAGTCAATGGAATGCGACCGCATGTAACGTCTCCCACTGCTGAGATGTTGCCTCTGGATTGGCTGCACAATTACATGCGGGACTCACACCCAAGTTTACTGAAAATTTACTTAAAGTTAAAATATTATTTTATTATCTCTGGGAGTTATTTTATTACTCTCTGGGAGTACCATAAACTAGGCAGGCACCGAATCCACTATTTTGGATTCGGCCGAACCACCGAATCCTTTGCGAAAAATTTGGCCGAATACCAAACTGAAATTGAATCCTAATTTGCATATGCAAATTAGGGATGGGAAGGGGAAAAATACTTTACTTTCTTGTTTTGTGACAAAAAGTCACGGGATTTCCCTCCCTGCCCCTAATTTACATATGCAAATTCGGATTCGGTTCAACCGGGCAGAAGAATTCGGTCGAATCCGGTTCCTGCTGAAAAAGGCCGAATTCCGAACTGAATCCTGGATTCGGTGCATCCCTACTTTCTACATAATACTAACAGTTAATTTAAACGTGAACAACCCCTTTAAGGTATAAGGATCCAAATTATGGAAAGATCATCCAGAAAACCCCAGGCATGTTATTAATAGGGAATAAAGATAAATCTATAGGAAGGCCAGTGATCCCAATGTTATTAATAGGGAATAAAGATAAATATATAGGAAGGTCAGTGATCCCAATGTTATTAATAGGGAATAAAGATAAATATATAGGAAGGTCAGTGATCCCAATGTTATTAATAGGGAATAAAGATAAATATATAGGAAGGTCAGTGATCCCAATGTTATTAATAGGGAATTAAGATAAAATATATAGGAAGGTCAGTGATCCCAATGTTATTAATAGGGAATTAAAGATAAATATATAGGAAGGCCAGTGATCCCATGTTATTAATAGGGAATAAGATAAATATATAGGAAGGTCAGTGATCCCAATGTTATTAATAGGGAATAAAGATAAATATATAGGAAGGTCAGTGATCCCAATGTTATTAATAGGGAATAAAGATAAATATATAGGAAGGTCAGTGATCCCAATGTTATTAATAGGGAATAAAGATAAATATATAGGAAGGTTCAGTGATCCCAATGTTATTAATAGGGAATAAAGATAAATATATAGTGAAGGTCAGTGATCCCAATGTTATTAATAGGGAATAAAGATAAATATATAGGAAGGTCAGTGATCCCAATGTATTAATAGGGAATAAAGATAAATATATAGGAAGGTCAGTGATCCCAATGTTATTAATAGGGAATAAAGATAAATATATAGGAAGGTTCAGTGATCCCAATGTTATTAATAGGAATAAAGATAAATATATAGGAAGGTCAGTGATCCCAATGTTATTAATAGGGAATAAGATAAATATATAGGAAGGTCAGTGATATGATCCCAATGTTATTAATAGGGAATAAAGATAAATATATAGGAGGTCAGTGATCCCAATGTTATTAATAGGGAATTAAGATAAATATATAGGAGGTCAGTGATCCCAATGTTATTAATAGGGAATAAAGATAAATATATAGGAAGGTCAGTGATATGATCCCAATGTTATTAATAGGGAATTAAGATAAATATATAGGAAGGTCAGTGATATGATCCCAATGTTATTAATAGGAATAAAGATAAATATATAGGAAGGTCAGTGATCCCAATGTTATTAATAGGGAATAAAGATAAATATATAGGAAGGCTGGTATTTTATTCCAGAATAGGTGGCAACTCTACTTGCCAGTGCCACAAATCATCTTTATTTCCATTTATGGGAAACAAATAACCTGCCCCTATAGCTGAAACTGGTTTCAGTGAAGATGAACCAATGACAGAAGATAAAGCTGGTGTGAACCAATGAGAAGAGAGGAGTAGGATCAGTGAAGACTCCAGGGAGTGGAATCATTTCTATTTATTTGCTTTGAGGAATCACCAGTGTTACATTTCAGCATGTGAATTAGCAGGACCGACCCACCATTATGGCTCCTCTCTTACTGGGGTCTCTCTTTGACTTTGGGGGCCTGGATTGATGATCTCTGGCTTTTAGGGCTATTAGACTCCATTCATTATGAGGATGTTTTATTAAAGGATAAGTAAACCTTTAAAGTGAATGTGAATGTAAAATTGAGGAGGGGGCTATTCTAAGCACTTTTGTCATTTACATTCATTATTTATTTTGTTTTTATTCCAAGATATTAAGGGATACATGTACTGTTAATATGAATGAATTTTGTTACAACAGCGCCACCTGCTGGTCAGTTTCCCACCAGTCTGACCAGCAAGTAGTCAAGGAAGTTGTCAGGAGAAAGAAAGAGGCTGATGTTCTTCTGCTTAGGAATAGGAGTACATGTATCCTTTAATATCTTGGAATGAGAAATAAATAAATAATGAATGTACATTGCAAAAATGCTTACATTCACTTATTTTAAAGGTTTACTTATCCTTCAATGCTTTCTTCTAGAGGAGGATCCTGCTTGTCCTGACTGCTGTCCCTCACGCTGTCTGTATTTCCTGAAGCCTGAAACCATTAATAGACCAGTTATGATCTCAAAGTGTGGAGACCAAAGGGCAAGGACTCATGGGAGTCTGTCTGAAAGAATACTTCCCCTTAAAGGGGAACTATCACAAAAATAATTTAATGTATGTTCAGCATACTGAAATAAAAAACTTTCTAAATACAATCAATTAAATATTCTGCATTGTTTCTGAAATAATCAAGTTTATGTTCACTATTCCTCTCTCAGCATCTGTTTCTCTTCATTCTCTCTTCATGCAGCAGTTGGGTGTCAGATATTCATTGACAGTTACATCCAATATATCTTATAGGGAGGCTCCTTTCCTAGCAGATGTATTAGAGCTCACTCAAATAACTGATTCCAGTACAAACAAAATGTAACAAAATAACTGCCTTTTGCACAAATTCTGCATGTAGAGAGACATGATGTCTGGTGATTTTAAATGGGTGTCAGATAGTCATTGACAGTTAGATCCAATATATCTTATAGGGGGGCTCCTTTTGCCTAGAAGATGTATTAGAGCTCACTCTATTAAACTCACCAGACATCATGTCTCTCTACATGCAGGATTTGTGCAAAATATATATATATATAATTATACACCCAAAAAACATGATGGTGGGAAGCTATAGCTTTTGCTTCATCTGTTAGGAGATGCTTGGAGCTGTTGTTGTACCCCCCCAGCTGCACAGCATTGTGAGTCACATTTTGATTGCAAGCTCACATGCGCAAGGGCACAGCCAGCAGCTTTTTCAAGCCATTTATTTTACTTGTTATGCTGTGAGCCAGCGCCTGTGTGACAGCGCCCCCTGCAGCTCAGCAGCAGTATTTCTCTTACATACATCTCATATCCTTAGCATTTGCTATAGGGGGTACAGGACACATCTCTGCCCTATGGGAGCCAACGTATCATTTCTCAAACATTCCCACAATCCCCCTCAGCACTGGAAAGGGGATACCATTGAGGAGACACGGGGGTGCCAGTTTAAACCTTCCCATTGTTTTCTATTTAAAAGCTTTAGGAATATTCCAACTGTGAAGTTGTTTGGGGTGTATCAGTATGTGCCCCATAGTTAGCGCTGTAGTGTACGGCCATACTGGACTGCTCCACTCTCAGCCCGGGTCTGCAGGGCCACCATCAGGGGGTACTATTGTCCCAGGCCTAAAGGGGGGCCGACTGTGCTGCACTTTTCATAATAGCCGGGCCCCCCTTTACAGCGCCAAAGTCCCGTAACTCTGTCTGTAAGTCCTGAAGCCAAGAACAGAGGCAAAGTTGAAGTCCTGAAGCCGCAAGTTCAATTCCACTGAACACCAATGTGTGTTTTTTTTCCATTTTATTAAACCCCTGGCCCCAATGTATTATTTTAATACTCTATAGGCCCCCGCCACTGTTTTTATATTCTCTGGGGCCCCAATGTTTCTTTTTAACTTGTTAGGGGGGCCCTGACCACCAAAGATTTTTTTTAAAAAACTTTTATGGGGGCCCTGGCCAGTTTTTTTTTTTTTAAATTATAAGGGGGTCCGGACCATCAATGGCTTTTTATAACGTGTGTGTGTGTGGGGGGGTTACCGTTTTTAGCGCTGTCTGTGTGGCCTTTTAACTGTGGGTGGGGCTTGGGACCCAGAAAATGTTGTTGTGCGGGGCCCCGTGACTTCTCATGGCGACACTGAGTGGGAGGCCAGACTTTGGTTGTCCAAAGCTTACTGGGTTCTCTGAAGTCTGATTATTGTCTTATAGTGGGCCAGGATCTAAAGTCTGGTTCTGGTTTTTGAAGCCCAATCCTTGCCAGATGTTTGGCGGGTTAATTGGAGATGCCAGTGACTGGTAGAAGAGTGAGGATGGGGCAGGAGGGTGTAAGCAGCGCATTATTGGCCTCATTTATAAACAAATAGAGCAATTTTGCACCAGGGCAGTAACACATAGCAACCAATCAGTGATTAGCTTTCTTTCAGCCAGCTGTACCAGTGTTGAACACTGAAAGCAATCTGATTGGTTGCCATAGGTTACTGCCCAGGTGCAAATTTGCCCAATGTTTATAAATAGCCCCAGTGACTCAGCTGCCATGTATCTACCCAAACAGCAGCCTAGAGCCAATATAGACACTTACTTACCCCTCTGCCAGTATCACTCACTCCCTTCCCTACATTCTTATAGATTCCACATGGAGCAATTGTCTTACAACTAAAAATGTGATCTCCCTCTGCTGCCATCTAGTGGTTAAACTTTGCAGCACTCCGTTTCTGATAATGGTGAAGTGTAGAGCCAATTGCCACACAGCCCTCCAGAGTAATAACATCCACTGTAGGGATAATGGCAGTTGTAGGATCATATAGACAGACGTATATATATATATATATATATAGACAGACGTATATATAGACAGACATATATAGGAATAGTCGATTTATACTTAGTGCCACTACCTACTGAATAAAGTGCTCCCTCTTACTGTATGGCAGCTCCCACTTATAGTAGATACAAATACACAAGAAGGATTTTATCAAGGGAAAGATTTACAATATGGCAACCCCCACCCACTGAAGATACGACACAAATGAGCCCTGGGCAGGAGTTCAGTGCCCCCCCCCCAGCATATAGAAATAAATTAAAAAGAAAAGATCAATAAGATGAAAATGGTTTTGCAATTTATTTCTCATTCCACAAAATACATGTTAGAGACTGTTGCCTGGGAATGTGAATAGAGAGAGTGTAACATAATGGGATATACAGGGGCAGACTTAGATGTGTGTCTGCTGAGCCGGAAAATCCAATGGGAATATAATTTAATAGAAAGTCTCCTGCGTCGCTCCGATTGCACCAAAAAGCAGATTATCTTCACTATTGGGCTGATGTTGTCCCTTCCATAGTGAAATTCAACGTACGCCAGTCAGTAAAGTCCAAGTAAACGGGACGGGACGAGTCCTGAGGTCGGGAGGGAAGGGGTTACAGGTTGAGGAGTTTCTCGTTCAGAGCGATCTGGGACTGGGTCAGGTTGGCCAGGTAAGTGACCATCAGAAGATCCTGAATGGGAACAAAGGAAACAATGAGAAGCAGAATAAACCCCACCAGGTCTCACTAGCCTTGTACAGTCTGTAGAATGAGCCTGCAGTGCATTGTGGGAATGAGGGTCATACTTACATTAATGTTGCTGTTCAACATGGACTCAAAGTCTTCCGGCTCAATCTTGGGCACCTGATTCACCAGATCCATCAGGAAGCGACCGACTGTGTTGTCTGCCGTCACCTTCCCCGACTTTCAGAGAGCAAAGACACAAACATGTTAGGACTTGGTTCAGGGGGGTCTAGGACTCAGCCGCGAGGCCAGGGGGGTCTAGGACTCTGGCCAGGGGGGTCTAGGACTCTGGCCAGGGTGTAGAAGAGCTGCACTCACCAGCACATCCTCGGCATACTGTAGCACGGTGCTCAGCGAGTCCTGCAGTCTGTTAGCCGCCACCCCCACCTGCTGGAGGTCACTGGCGAGTCCAATGGAGCGGGTGGGGTTGGAGCTGGTTTTTGTGATCAGATCCACTTTGAAAAAGACAGATAAATGTTGGTCAGATTCAGGTTAATAAACCTACAAGTCATGTGCTGGGTCAGAGGTCAGAACACAGGGCTCTCTATTAATCAGTTATTGGCTGGAGAGCAGCAACAGTCTCAGCTGTGGGTGGGGCTCCAAAAACCTGATTCTGTGGATCCCTGCAGCAGGGAGGCTGCCAATCTACCTTGACAAGTCTATTAGCCCATAACATTACAGTGTTCCCCTAGCGACAGTCCCTTTCTCCGCCCCCTTCCCTTCTCACCTCCAATCCTCTCCGTGTCGTAGTAGACGTACTGCACAGTGAGAGGGGTGAACATGATGCCCATCGTTTTACCGGGAACTCCCATTGGGGTGCTGTAAGAAAGACAGGGACATTCAGCCAATAGAACGTGAATATGTACAGGAGGGCGGGGCCTGAGGATCCATTGTACCTGATATAGGCCTTTATATTCATGCGGCTGCCCTGCAGGCTGGTGTCCAACGTCATGTGAATGGGATTAGTGGCCTCGCGGCTGTAATACTCGTGGATGAGAACCGAGTGCTCTGTGATGTCATTTCCTGTGGCGTACCTGATACAAGAAGTACATACAGATTAGGTACCAGTGACTGGGGGGTGGGGTGTCCTCACTGATATAGTTTGAAGGGACTCAAACTCCTGAAATATATAGATTTGTGTTTTAGGTTTAATCTAATGTTTAATGGTAAAGCCAGAAGTAATTTCACTTTGCTCATCAGACTTCTGTGAGATTAGGGAGGGACATTACACTGTGACTTACAATGGGGAAAGGTACCAGTAAAAACCCTAAAAGTATTGGTCAGGCCTAACCAATGGCTGCAGTTAATGGAGAACTAAAGCCTAACTAAAGAAGTAGCTAGAAATGTTGTACATGATGTTTTGTGCTTCTGTACCAGCCCAAGGCAACCACAGCCCTTTAGCAGTAAAGATCTGTGTCTCCAAAGATGCCCCAGTAGCTCCCCATCTTCTTTTCTGCTGATTCACTGCACATGCTCTGTGCTGCTGTCACTTACTGAGCTTAGGGAGCCACTCACAATATACAGTACACATAGAATAGAAATGTCACAATATAAGGCTGATTAGTAATTAATACACATAATTACTACATGGCAGCACAGAAACCAGTGCAATTAGCATCAGAATTGAATAATCAGCAAACCTGTAGCATCAACTTATATTACAGCCAGGGAAGCTCATTTTCTGCTGGATAATTAGTGACGAGCCCTAAGCTTAGCTTCTCAACAGCCAATCAGAGCCCACTGAGCATGTGAGTGTCACAGACACTTTCCAAGATGGTGACCCCCTGGGACAAGTTTGAAGTCCTGGATCATTGCTGCTATTGACAAGCTCAAACTTTAGCCTCGTGCAATAAGTTCACTATATAAAATAGGACATTTTAAGCCATGTTAATTTTTAGGGTTTAGTTCTCCTTTAACACTTACCTACCCCCCCAGCTCCAAAGCTGCAGGAGTATAATGGCAGCGATTATTCCTTTCCGTGGAACCCAATATGTGAATGACAATGGAGCTGAAGGAGGGGGGGGGGGAGGTATATGGGGTGACTACTTGCCCTACACATGGGCAAATACAGAAGAGTCACTTACCAGCCCACAATCTGCTCAGTAGAGGTCACTTTCTTATGCAGCTCGTACATGTTCTTGGCAAACTCCATGTCAACAGCCACCTGGAGTCATAACAGAGGAGATGAAACATTGAGCAATGAGCAGGGCAACAACATTCTCTCGTGTAAGTGATTAAAGGGGAACTCAGCCTACTACACATTCCATTCACATATCCAATGGTATTTATAATTCACGTATAAAGGCCACTGCTACTGTAAGCCGGATCTGTCTGCCTCTTTTAGTTTATATTGTTTATTGACTCTGCACTGTTGGTTCTGACTCCTAAAACAATGTACCCAGGAAAAGAGGTGCCATATAGCGCTGAATGAAATTTTTCACCAAGTTTCACCAGAAAAATTATGGCAATAGACTTATGGGTAAAAAAACAAAACAAAAAAAACTGATGCTAATCTAAAATTTGTCTCACAATGTGTCGCCCATAGGCTTCACTGCAGTTGCCCTAATTTTTTCAGATTCACCCATCACTACTCTGTGTTAAAGGTAGAGATCCAGGATTCGGCCGATTCCTTCTGCCCGGCCGAACCAAATCCAAATTTGCATATGTAAATTAGGGGCAGGGAGGGAAATTGCATGACTTTTTGTCACAAAACAAGGAAGTAAAAAATGTTTTCCCCTTCCAACACCTAATTTACATATAAAAACTAGGATTCGGTTCGGCCGAATGCAAAATAGTGGATTCAGTGCATCCCTAGTTAAAGGGGTTTGAGTTAACTGTTAGTAGGATGTAGAGAAGGATATTCGGAGACAATTTGCAATTGGTTTTCATTTGTGGTTTTGTTAATTAGTTTTTTTATTCAGCAGCTCTCCAGTTTGCAATTTCCAAATTCCCCTAGCAACCATCCATTGATTTCAATACGAGATTGGAATATGAATAGGAGAGGCCTGAATAGAAAGAGGAGGAATACAAAGTCGCTATAACAATACATTTTAGGGTTGCACTAGTTTGGATTTGGCCGAACCCTTCACAAAAGATTTGGCAGAATACAGAACCCTAATCTGCATATGTAAATTAGCGATGGGAAGTGAAAAACATTTTTTCTTCCTTGTTTTGTGACAAAAAGTCACATGATTTTCCCCCGTGCCCCTAATTTACATATGCAAATTAGGATACGGATTCGGTTTGGCTGAATCCCACTGAAAAAAAGCCGAATTCTGGACTTGGTGCTTCCCTAATACAGTTGTAGCCTTACAGAGCATTTGTTGTTTTTTTTAAGAAGGGAGTCAGCGACCCCCATTTGAAAGCTGAGCAGAGTCAGAAGGCAAATATTTCAAAAACTATAAAAATTAAACAATGAAGACCAATTGGAAAGTTGCTTGGAATTGTCAGTTCTATCACATACTGAAAGATAACGTAAAGGTGAACTAACCCATTAAGAGTCAGAACATAATAGTCAGGGAAGATTCCACTACATACGGGGGAGGGGCACAGAATAGCACAAACACCCCCAAGTAATAATGGTCTGACCCTCCAAAATGACACAAACCTCATCCTCAGACTCATTGTGAGGGACAGAGAAGCAGTTTGTCACCTCCACAGAGTGTTTGTCAGTGGTTCCTGCAATGAGAAAACAAACACAAGGGTTAATTCTCTGTGTGACTCGAATAAGAACAAGGATATAATTATACAAAGGCCTGAATTGCTTCTGATCCCAACAGGCCCAGTCCCAGGCAGATATTGAGCAGGATGAACAAGGAAACGCTTTATGTCCCACACGGGCTCCCGTCACTTTTTCACCCACACGGGCTCCCGTCTTCCCCTTACCCAAAAGGGTTCCAATAACCCGTCCAGCTCCTTCGTTTCTCCTCTCAAAACTGTCCACGATGGCGGCCAACACCACCGGATGAACCTTCACCACCGGACCATGCAGCATGGCTGAACCAGACGCGGACAGAGAGCCGGGAGCCGCCATCTTAACTAAGGCAAACGCGCGAGAGGGAGATCATGGGCGGGGCTTCAGCGAGTCACAAAACCCCGCGTTCCGATTGGGCCGCATAAAGGAAGCGTAAGGGACGTCGACGCTAGGCGTGTTGATTTGTTCCGATTGGACGGGAGTGCGAGTCAGCTGATCTGCGCTTACGGAAGTGAAGCGTTCGATGCTGTGATTGGGCACACAGTACTCAATCAAAATATTTACTACTGCTGGGATTGGCTGAGCGTCCCTGGCTGTTGTTAAATACGGAACTGCTTGTGAAGAACCGAAATACTGCTGATCTATAAGAAACATTGTCATTCTTTACTCACACTGTTGTATTCTGCAATCAAGCTTATGTCTGTGTTATAGATTCCACTTACCCTTTAAATTCCTTAAAGTGCCGGACCCCACAGGGATCAGTTTTACTGAGGAACTTGCACCTTGACTTAAACTGGAGTTTTTGGATTTTATATAAATAAATCAATGGATTAATGTCATTTTTGTTGGAATAAAAAAGTAAATTGTGATTACAATCAATCAGCTTTCTCTTTTTAAATTCTGGGTTGACGCTGTCATGTGGGGCACGGTGGGTTACTGGGGACACATTGCATCCCATTAGGGTTGCCACCCGGCCGGTATTTTAGCGGCCTAGCCGGTTAAATACCTGCCAAGGCCAGGGCCGGTATTACAAATTTACCGCTGCCGGTAAATTTGTAATACCATTAAAAGGAGCCCTCGGCCTGCCCCCAATCCCCTGGAATTTACCTAATCTTTTACTTCTTCTAGCAACGGTGGCGCGGCCCTGCCCCTTATAACATCACGGCCCGCCCCTTTGTGACCCCGCCCCCCAGCAGCCGGTAATACATTTTAAAAAAGGTGGCAACCCTACATCCCATAGGATACCTCCCAACATTTTGGAAATAAAAAGAGGGACAAAAAAGTTGGTGCGCATAGTGTGGTGATTTTTTTGACCACGCCCATTTTTGTGGCCACACCCCGAATTAGCATGTTCATTTTACACAATTTGGCAGGTTATGAAAGTTTGAACATATTTCTGTTTTTTTCCAGTTGTTACAGTTTTGCTAATGAAGGTGAATTGCCCTTTAAGCTGTGAATCTAACTTCTCCCAAGGGACCTATTATCTTATATTGTTACAATTACGTATTTGCTTTTCTCAAAATTGTTACAAAATTATCTCATCTGTAGCTGTGGCTGTTCTGGGCTCTCTGCCAAAAGCCAATTAAGTTAGAAACTTTGTTTCTTTTTCTGGCTGTTCATTGCAGAGACAAACGGGACTTTCCAGTAGAAACGAGGGACTGCGGGTTGAGCTGTCAAAAGAGGGACTTTCTTCTAAAAATGGGACAGTTGGGAGGTATGTATATGGGCAGTTTGAACCCCTGTTATTAATTTTTATTGTTTTCTAGTATGGGTTTCCTAGCATCCTGGCTTTTAGTTGCTGGGGGTCTGGAGGTTATTTATTTACAGTTACTGGGCTGCGCAATGGGGGCAAACATGGCTCCAGCGTATGCCAACATATTCATGGACAATTTCGAAAAAACATTTATTTTTTCTCATCCAGAATTTGCCATCCACTCCTTTATGAGATATGTGGATGATCCGTTCTTTCTTTGGACGAGTAGTCTCGATAATTTGGCTCAGTTTGTCAATCATTTGAACAGTGTTACACAATTCCATCAAGTTTACCTTTGAAGCACATGACAGTCAGCTACATTTTCTTGATGTGAACATTAAACGAGCAGGGAATAAATTCGTGACGTCACTATACACTAAACCCACAGACAAAAATAATTGAGTGCGACCTTCTAGTTTCCATCCACCGGGGGTTTTTAAGGGTCTCCCTAAAAGCCAATTGTTGAGAGTAAAACGTATTACATCAAATGATGATCTATTTGAAAGGAGGCCACCAAAGTTATTCAAAAATTTGTGGAGGAAGGGTATAAGGAAAGCGAATTGTTGTCGATTAAACAGGAGGCTTCAACAATTCCCCGCAAGGACACTTTGATTAGACAGGGTAAAACAAAGAAAAGTGTTGCAAGAATCCCTTTGGTTTCTACTTTTGATACTAACGCCACAGCATGTAAAAAAAAATAATCACAAAGAATTGGGGAATATTACAAGCTGATCCAAAATTGGGCCATTTATTTCAACTTCATACCTCCCAACTGTCCCTTTTTTGGAGGGAGAGTCCCTCTTTTGACAGCTCAACCCGCAGTCCCTCGTTTGTACTGGAAAGTCCCTCTTTTCTCTGCACTGAACAGCCAGAAAAAGAAACAAAGTTTCTCACTTAATTGGCTTTTAGCAGAGAGCCCAGAACAACTAACAGGTGCAAATAAGATACTTTTGTAACAATTTTGAGACACAAAAACACAGTTTAGATAAGGAGAAATATTTTAAAAACTTTGATAACCTGCCAAATTTTGTAAAACAAACATGGTAATTAGGGGGTGTGGCCACAGAAAGGGGTGTGGTCAAAAAATTTGGTGCGCTACGTGCGGAAAAAAAAATTTTGGCCCTCTTTTTACTTCCAAAATGTTGGGAGGTATGCAACTTCCCCCAATATTTTCCTATCGGAGGGGTAAAAATATTGGTGATTTCATAAAACCAAGACAAACACACAAAAGGGATCTACACCAGATGTCTAATATCAAGGGCACTTTTCCCTGCAGACATTGTAACGGGATTATACCAGGAGAGGTGGTGATGCACCCGACTTTGGGCACTAAGCATCCGGTCAATTGTTTCCACCTGGGATAGTCATAATGTGATATATTGCATAAAGTGCCCTTGTGGTAAGGCCTATGCATACCTCCCAACTGTCCCTTTTTCGGAGGGACAGTCCCTCTTTTGACAGCTCAACCCGCAGTCCCTCATTTGTACTGGAAAGTCCCTCTTTTCTCTGCACTGAACAGCCAGAAAAAGAAACAAAGTTTCTCACTTAATTGGCTTTTAGCAGAGAGCCCAGAACAGCTAACAGGTGCAAATAAGATACTTTGTAACAATTTTGAGACACAAAAACACAGTTTAGATAAGGAGAAATATTTTCAAACTTTCATAACCTGCCAAATTTTGTAAAACGAACATGGTAATTAGGGGGTGTGGTCACAGAAAGGGGTGTGGTCAAAAAATTGCTGCGCTACGTGCGGAAATTTTTTTTTTGTCCCTCTTTTTACTTCCAAAATGTTGGGAGGTATGCCTATGTAGGACAAACCACAAGACCTATTAAAAACCCACTGAATGTACATAAATCAGTAATACGTAACTTCAAACCTGATATATATCTGGAGAGTCTCAAAAATGAAGCACTGGAAGTAGTGGAACTTCAAAGAGTCCTAAAAGGGATCAGAAAATAAAAAAAGAAACCCTTGTAGCTAAACATTTTCACAGCCATGGCCACCAGGTGTCGCAAATGAGATGCCAAATTGTAGAAAAGGTAACTGTTGGGCAAGGGCAGGGTATAAAAAGGTTACTGAGTCAAAGGGAATGTTATTGGATTTGGCTACTGCAAACTCGCCATCCGAAAGGACTGAACGAAGAATATCATTTGCTTTTTGTAAATATTGACGATATGTAATAGTTTTATTATGTCTTATCTCTTACAGATAAATGTTCTATTTTTCTGCGTAATTTATTATCAGGGACAGGGTCAGTTATCCTGGTCTCCTGTCTTCCTCACATAGGGTAAGATTTTCAATCCGTATTTTCTAGTATTTATTGCTGTTTTATAGTAGGGATGCACCGAATCCACTTTTTTGGATTCGGCCGAACCCCCGAATCCTTCGTGAAAGATTCGGCCGAATACCGAACCGAACCCTAATTTGCATATGCAAATTAGGGGTGGGAAGGGGAAAACATTTTTTACTTCCTTGTTTTCTGACAAAAAGTCATGCAATTTCCCTCCCGCCCCTAATTTGCATATGCTAATTAGGATTCGGATTCGGTTCGGCTGGGCAGAAGGATTCGGCCGAATCCGAATCCTGCTGAAAAAGGCCGAATCCTGGCCGAATCCCGAACCGAATCCTGGATTCGGTGCATCCCTATTTTATAGGTAATGTTACATTTGGGATTATGTACTAATTTTTCCTTTTTATAAATGGCTAGGTGGATTTCTCTTACATTTGAAAGAAACGTCTCCTGTTGGATTGGCTTATTTTCATTAACCCATGATGAACTGAGATTGGACGTGCTTCATTATTTATTTACACATACTTGTTGTGATGGGAGGAGTATGGGTGTCGTATTTGTATTTTAAACTTCACCGATTGGTTAATTAATGATGACATCATAATTGAATTATTTATCACCTATTTATATGAACAAGTTTGTTGTAATCCGTATGCTTGACAAGGGTTTACCCCGAAACATTGCATTGCACTCTACTTTAATAAACACTAGAAGTTTTCACGCAGTCCTGGGTGCCATCTTTTTTTTCTACAGACTTGCATTGGTAGGTGGCCGAGCCAGGCTTATCTATACCTGCTCTCAAGTAGGGTGTGCGAGTCCACACTTCATTTGTTTGGATTCGACTATAACAGGGGCCAGAATACGGCCTGGATATTAACTCTTTCTTATCAATTTTACCTCCTTACACTCCTCCCTTTTGAAAATCATCCTACACCTTGCTCTAGCTATTAACCTTTCCCTTGGGGCCTAATCTCACCCAATATGTATACCTTAACTACCTCCTGCACATTCATTAACACATTACACACCAGAAAATACACAACACATGGATTATGCTGTAATCATGTTGAAACCTTTTACTGTGTAATGAGAACAAAAAGGTTTAGCACAATATGGAAAATATTTTGCATAATAAGTACTCCTCCTCCGTCCTCACTGATACGTCTCAGTGGGGACATTCAAAATCACAACTCAGGTGCAAGCTGCCAACATGGCAGGACTCAACTCAAGGCACTTTTACGGCCAAAAGAACAGCAATTGTCCTGGTACTCACGGGCACCACCGGCGATCAGAACCCTCCTTCTCAGATCATCCGGTGGAATCAGACCTTTGTGTTCTTAAAGGAGACATAGTAGACCGGGTCCAGCTTTTCGGTCTTGCATCCACCCAGCAAGGCCACGCCCATACTCAAGAAGCAATGGCGCCCTCTTGCCATTATTGCACCTGAGGAAGGGGTTGACCCTGAAAGCTTGTGCCAACACTGCTGAATAAATGTCCTAAAAGGCAAAATCATATGTTTGGTGTGCTTCCTCCCTATGGGAATCGTTGCCCTCTTGCCAATGGCATTTTAGGATGGTGTGGCCCCACCACCACTTAGGAAGTTGCTCCTCCACTTTTTGCTTGGCATGTTGCTGCTTCTCAGGGGAGGGACTGTCCAGCATACTAGGCTCCAGACGGTGGCTTATCAGATTGTCCTGCTTGACCCAACTCTCCAAATGGGTCTGCACTTGTCATATACCCAGTCCAAGGTGTATGGCATGTAATATACATGGCATAACGGCTTCTCTGCCCCAGAGGGCTCCCACCTAGGCTGAGGCTCCACCTTGCTGACTGCTGAAATCTCCACCAGTGGTTCCTCACCCTGGCTGGGGCCGACCTCTTCTGTGAGCCTGGTCTGTTGCTCTGGTGCCTGTCGGTCTGGACTTCCTTCAGCTGTAGTCACAGTCTGTGATGTACTCGTCAATCAGGAACCTTGAAAGCAGCAGGTATACTCAAATGCACAGGGAACCCCTGTGGATTCCGGTGTTCACCAATGCCCTTTTGAGGCCCCAGGCTTTTTGCTGCAGAACCAACAAGGAATTAGTGCATATGATAGTAACAAGTCCGTAAAGAGGTACTGGCAAGGATCAGACAAGGCGTAGTCACAAAACAGGCAAAAGGGTCGAGGCAGGCGGCAAGCCAGCGTCACTTGCGCCCGGCCGGTGCGCGTGATGTCCCCGGGAGCAGGCGCCTGTGCATCAGCAGACGGGGAGAGATGTGACGGGAGGTAAGAGACTGGAGAAATCTCCTGGCACGTCTTACACAGTCACAGCCAACGCCACGCCCTGACGGGCTTCTGTGGCTGCAAGGGGCATCACTGACTCTTGTGTCCACACTTGCACCAGTGACCCCACCACATCAGGCCCCGACTCCCCACCATGCTCGCCAGCATGGCCTGCTGGCAGGGTTGCATCATCACCGGCCCACCACCACGGCTTGGCAGTGCTGACCACCATGACAGCTGTCGCTGCTTTAAACAGGGGCCTGATTATTTTACCCCTTACCACAAGGTCCGGTCTCAGACTCTGTAGCCAACTCTCCAACTCGGCTGGCACCGCAACCACCTGCACCCTTGCCTGCATAGCTTCTATACAGGTGGCCTATGCCTCTAGGGTTGGGATCTCCATATTGGGGGTATAAAAAGGACCCCAGTAGCACGGCTGCTACACTTAACACAGCTCATGCGCAAGTCCTGCAACACCCAGCCAAGTTCGTTGTTGCCTCGCCCACATACTGGCATGACCTGCCAGTTGCCACGGTCTACCATCTTTTTGGCGAAGGTCCCAGTCAAAAATGAGCGGGTCCCTGCATCACGAACTTGTCCAGGACTCAGTAAGCCGTGAGTCCTCCTCGCTGCTCTCGTCAGTGCTGCGCCGGCTTTCCTCTCCAGTGCTCTCAACCTGTTCGCCCGGCATAATAACTTGCGTGTCGAGATATTGCACTTGTGCAACCTCACCATCCGACTCCGTGCTGCACAATATGGCTACTGCACCCTTTCTCCTGGGTGTAGTCCTCTTCCTCCAGAAGTCCCACCTACGGACCTGACCTTCCTCTGTTATGGGCTGCACCATCTAGCACAGCTTGCCCATACTCTGCACACTTCTGGCCACCAAATTATTGGCACCACAGGGCTCTGTGTACCCCAGGAACGGTCTCCTCTCACTGTCCCCATGCTTCATTGCCACAGGTAGTCAGGCTATACACAACATTCCAGTCACTATTAGGCAACAGCAGCTCAGCCTTGTCCCCATGACAGTTGTTTGTCTTCCTCCACTGCAGTTGGTCTCACTGCCGGTCAACAGCCCTACTGTGCCGTGTCACTAGTACTTAACTCCAACCGGGGTTCTGGCACACTCTACCACCCTTCAGTCTCACATATTATGGCAGGTATTCAGACACAACATCCAGGGGACTGGCAGACTCTTGCTGGTTGGGAGTGTACTTCCAGCCTCACAGGGATCCCCCCATGGGGAAAATGTGGAATCCTGCCATCTATGCCAAATGTAACAGGGGCCAGAATAGGACCTGTGTATTAACCCTTTGTTACCTGGATGAACCACCTTCCGTCGGGTGGGGGACAACCTGGAAGGAGATACAGCAGGCAGGTATTCGCAGTCAAACAGTTCCTTCTTTATTCATCATAGCATACATCAGCACAGCAGTTCACCAACAGGGCTCTATCCCCCGGTCCTTCAGCTTTACATTCACTGGACTGCACACTGTCAGGGGGACTCACTCTCACAGGCACCCCTTCTTGGGTCCTGACGGCACTATCCGCCAAACCTAGCCTCTTAAGCCCTGGCTGGCGGGTATCCCGCTGGACACACTGTGCCCACTATCTCCTTGTAGGGGCCACAGCTGCCCATGCTAGTCTCCTGGCTAACTTATGCCCATTAGAGCGTACTAGTTACTCAGGCTTCTTTACTACCTAAGGTCACTGTCTCTTCCAGGGAATTACTCTGAATTAGTCTGCTGCTCTTTTCCCTTCCCATGATGCATCTCAATAATTCTGTAACCTGTAAATTTCCCTTTTATTATCTCCTACTCTCCACCACCTGGGGACTTTCCCTAGCAACAGCTACCCTCTAGCTCCCCCTGGTGGTTAACCTGACAATACCTGTATTAACTATTTATTACATATTTATGCTGAAAGGGGTTGTTCACCTTTAAATTAACTGTTAGTATGATGTACAGAGGGATATTATGAAACAATTTGCAACTGGTTTTCATGTTTTATTATTTGTGTTTTTTGAGTTATTTAGCTTTTTATTCAGCAGCTCTCCAGTTTGCAATTTCAGCCATCTGGTTGCTAGGGTCCAAATTCCCCTAGTAACCCTGCACTGATGTGAATAAGAGACTGGAATATGAATAGGAGAGGACTGAATAGAAATAAGAGTAATAAAATGTAGCAATAACAATACATTTGTAGCCTTACAGAGCATTTGTTTTTAGATGGGGTCAGTGATCCCCCATTTAAAAACTTGGAAGAGTCGGAAGAAGAAGGGAAATAATTAAAAAGCTATAAAACAAATAAATAATGAAGACCAATTGAAAAGTTTCTTAGAATTGGTCATTCTGTAACATACTAAAAGTTAACTTTAAGATGAACAATTACTAATTTTAGCTTACTACATGACTGTTAATGGTATCTACTACTATTACTCTATGTTGCTGTTTAACCAAAAAGTACCATCTATACTTTATATATTACTACTAACTAACTAACACAGGCACAAACGCATCTATCCCCTACTCTATCCACTACCAAAAACGCACTCGGCCGCCTCTTCACCTCCTTATATAGACAGTGGGAGGGCTCAGATCTAATTGGCTGATGTGGAAGGACAGGGAAGGTGAAGGTGAAAACGGCGTTCCCGTTTTGACGCACGGCAAAACGAGACGCATGGTGAATTTTTTACATGGTTTCGCCCAAAATATTCACCCGTGGGGAAACTCAAAAATTTGACACGAATCTAACTGTGGTAAATTTTTTCGCCCATCCCTGGTCAGCAGAATTAGGTATGTAAGTGCAAAAACATGCATTTCAATTAATTATTGTCAATATACTTGTTACAGTATGTTGAAATTTTTCATTTCACCCAGGCTCCCCCCCCCCAGGTGCAAACATAAAACCATTTTTTAAAAAAATAAATACATAATAAAACCTATGCCTAAATTACATTACTTTGTTCTGCTACAAGATTCCTTCCAGATGTACAAAATACATTTCTCTCAGCCCACCCCTACTCCTTTTTCTTTAATAAATACCCAATAAACCAAGTGACATGAACCTTACCTGTGCCTTACATTGATAATCAGTTACGACCATACCTCTTCTTACCTCAATATATACACAATATGATCAGTATAATCAGAAAGTGACAAGTAAAATGTGCATCTTACTAGTGGTACATTTATCCGTACTACCCACATATATCCAAGTGAAACTTACATATTACCACACACAGCTCTTTATGACATGTGCAAAGTTATCCAAAAGTGACCTATACATCATATAATAATAAATATATATTGATAATTAATTAATAATAATAAATATCAATTTTAAAAACCCTTAACATATGAACCCATTTATAATAAATATTTCTACCTCTTAAAACCCTATACAACCATACCTACCAACCTTGCCCTCCTTTTCTATTTATCTTTCCTTTCCTTTTTTCATACTAATGTATTCAAAGCTCTAACTGGCTGTAACAGTTTGGATACTCCGAAATCTTGTGCCCGATGGTATGATGTATTTTTTTGTATAGTTGTGAAATTGATAATAATGAATTTCCTATGATTCCCTCTGCTTTTCTAATTATTCTCTGCAGAGATTTTTATTTAGCTACAGTATTATTTCCATACCATACTGTAATGTAACAGCTGAAGACCTGCTCAATGGTGCCATGATAAAAAGATGTGAGAATAGAGGGGGGAAGACTGACTTTATTTAACTTCCGCAAAAAGTAATCAAAGCCAGTATTTACTTCCCATGAGAGATCATCTGCTAAATTCACTCCTAGGAACTTCACATTCCTTACTATCTCAACAGCCATATCCTCTATACATAATGAGGAACGATCTTCAGTTTTCCTCCTAAAATCAATCATCATCTCCTTAATTTTTTCCACATTCAAAATCAAATTGTTTTCCGGACACCAGTACACCAATTCCTTAAAGGGGAAGTAAAGTGTACAATAGAATAAGGCTAGAAATGCTGTATTTTGTATACTAAACATAAACATGAACTTACTGCACCACAAGCCTAATCAAACAAATGATTTATGCTTTCAAAGTTGGCCACAGGGGGTCACCATCTTGTAACTTTGTTATACATCTTTGCAAGACCAAGACTGTGCACATGCTCAGTGTGATCTGGGCTGATTGGGGATTGTCATAAATGATCAAAACAGCACAAGTCAAATAATATCTGCCAGAAGCCGATACACAAGACTGATTAATAATCAGAATATACAGACTGCACTGGGTCCTGTGTTGTCATGTAATCTAATGTGGATTTTATAGTTTTTGTATTGTTTAATACAAACTTTCTCCAACTCTGCAGAACCAGTGGCTGCAGCAAAATAATCCTCCAAATAGAATCCCAGTTTATCTGTTTAAATCTGGCTCCATGATCTTTGTCCCTGCAGCTGGAGTTGGAAACAGTAAAGGGGATGTAAAGGCAAAAATAAAATCCAATACAAATCTCTACACAGTCGCCGACTTCTCTACAGGGAAACAAACAAAGCTGCTTGAGTTCTGCATGGCTGGGAAGTAAGGCGGGGGCTCCCCCTGCTGTTCATAAGTATGATTGTTTCCCTGCAGAGCAGTTAGGGACCATCTGACAATTCCTATCCACAGCAGTAAATGAAGGGAGAATTTCACTGCATACAGTCAGGTTTCTTATAAAAACAGTAGACATTTTTTAATTGAAGTATATTGGAGATACGTTTCTTTTTCATTAAAGAAAGTAAAAATGTGATTTTATTTTTTTGTCTTTACATGCCCTTTAACCTCCTTCCTTGATACAGAATCATCATTTTTGCTAATGAGTCCAATTACTGTTGTATCATCCGCAAATTTTACGATATGGTTAGAACTATACTGAACCAGAGGGGGTAATCTCAGTCAACAGTTATTAAGAAGAGAAGCAAGGTGGATTAAAAAATTGGATTCCCTTTCTCCCCTAGGTTTAAACGAAAGCTTTAGCTTACCATCTTTTTTTTTTATAAATTTTGATACTTTTTACAAACTTTGATATTATGTATTTAAGAACGGTATAGTGATACTTGGTATTTATTGTGTATATTGTTACATTTTTCAGATAACGAAACATGAGGACTACTGTGAACTGTGAATTTCTTGATATATGGAGTGATGTCATTCTCTGTAAAAAATGGGAAAGGGTTAACATATCACATGTTTGTACCACATGATGTATAGGGTATTTAAGGATTTTTGTGTTTCACCTGAGGAAGGGGTTGTGATCTGAAAGCTTGTGCTTTGTATTTCTGCAAATAAATGTGATCAAGCAAGATTGCTGAATAAATGGTGTGCTTCATCCTTACACACATCTTGGAAGGTATGTTGGATGTGGAAGCAGTCCGGGATTGAATGCACCCTGTATAAACGAATAGTGGTGTGTGGCAATATAGTATTATTGTAGAACTATACTGAGCCACACAATCATGTGTTAATAAAGTAACTGTGGACTGAGCATATCTCCCAACTGTCCCGGTTTTTGAGGGACAGTCCCTCTTTTGACAGCTCAACCTCCAGTCCCTCATTTGTACTGGAAAGTCATGTTTTTCTCTGCACTGAACAGCCAGAAAAAGAAACAAAGTTTCTAACTTAATTGGCTTTGGCAGAGAGCCCAGAACAGCCACAATTGTAACAATTTAGATAAGGAGGTCCCTTGGGAGAAGTTAGACTCACAGCTTAAAGGGCAATTCACCTTCATTAGCAAAACTGTAATAACTTAAAAAAAATCACAGAAATATGTTCAAACTTCCATAATCTGCCAAATTTTGTAAAATAAACATGGTAATTAGGGGACGTGGCCACAAAAATGGGCGTGGTCAAAAAATTTGCCAAACCCTACTTTTTTATCCTTATCTTTGTTTCCAAAATGTTGGGAGTTATGGACTGAGGACACAACCCTTAGGAGACCCTGTGCTCAGACTAAAGCTGGCCATAGACGCAAAGATCTGATCATACGAATCGAGGATTCGTATGATTTTCGGACCGTGTGTGGAGAGTCCCGACAGTTTTCGTCCGGCGGAGATCGGTCGTTTGGTCGATCAGACAGGTTAGAAAATTTCTGTCGGCTGCCGATAATATCTCTGCGTGTATTGCCGATCGTATGATTTTCAGTGGGAGACTGTCACCAGCTTTGGTTGGACATAGATATCGTACGATTGCTGTCAGGGGCAGAACATTGGCTGATCTGTTCTGTAACTAATCTGACTGGTAAGACTTTGATCTGAATGGTTAGTGGCGGGTCGGGAGATGGGAAAGTCCGATCGTACAATGATTGGTACGATCGGATCTTTGCATCTATGGCCAGCTTAAGAGTTTTTGAGTTTTTACTTCCAATTGACACATATTGTGGTCTATCAGTTAAAAAATGAAGAATCCAGTTACACAGTAAGTCACTTATACCCAACAATCCAAGTTTCTCTATCGGTTTTTGTGGAATAACTGTTGAATGCCGAACTGAAATCGATAAACAACATCCTGACATACCTATCCTTTTTGTCTAGATGAGAAAGAGACAAATGAAACGCAGTTGATATTGTACCTTCCACAGTCCTATTTGATTTGATAGGCAAATTGTAATGGGTCAAGATCTTGAGAAAGTTGTGCCTTAATGTAGAAAGAATAGTATCCCAAAACGCTCCGCCCGCTTGGCTCAGGAAAAAGGGTGCAACTTTCCTCGATCAGGTCACCAGTATCCTGATATCTGTAACTTGATTTGTAAAGAAATGGGGAGAGCACTCTGCAAGCAAATATGCTGTGGTTATCTTTTTATTGCTTGACTACTTGTACACAACATGTTTCGGGCCTTTATGCCCTTTATCAAGTGTTACAAACAAACAGAACGTGCAGGCTTCTTAAAACACCCCCACCATCCCCCACCAGTCAGTGATTGGTCTTCAGAGAACCCAGGGAGGTGTGTGTGAAGGTCCATCTATCCAGTCCATATAACAGTTAATTAATCAACAGGTGTGTGGATCTCTTAGAATGTAGATACAAAGTCTCTTAATGTGCATTTCTTCAAACTTTCCACGCAATTGAAACATGGTAACAACATTTATAATAACATCAGTGTTCAAAAACATTTTGATACATTTTGATACACTGTTATGTTCACACTGTTAAAAAAAGAGAAAACATTATTTACAAGAGTTACCACCTGATATAAGGTAGCACTAGTACTGCACATTTCTGTGCCTACTAAGGACCGAAATATACATTTTATATATACTATTAGTTATATGTTTAACACCAGCTTATAGATATCTTACCATTACTTTCTACTTGTTAACGCAGCTGGTGTAGTCTATATTCAAATTCAAGACCTGCAAAAATAAAGAAAAATGTAGTTATAGGGATGGTTACAGGAATGGTTTTAAACTCCAAAAATCATTTAACCCTTCTGGGATTTGTGTGTTTAATTTTTTTATCCATTTCCCTTCTGCTTGTAGTAATTTCTTATGTCTGTCACCACCTCTTCTATCCTCTTCTATTGTTTCTAACACACACCATCTCAATTGCATGGGGTTATGTTTATGTTCATAAAAATGTCTAGAAACTTGTGTGTCGTTCTGTGTATTTTCTTTAAAGTTTCTGATGTATCCCTTGTGTTCTTGTATCCTTTTTTTGACTTCTCTCTTTGTTTGTCCTACGTACCCCATGCCGCATGGGCACTTCAGCAAATATACCGCATATGTAGAATTACATGTAGCATGACTTTTAATGTTAATGTTATGTCCTTTAGTAGGATGGTTAATCGTTTTACCTTTTATTATTGAAGAGCAGCAATTGCATTCTAAACATGGGTACGTTCCATATTTAGGCTTCCCTTTAAATTTTCTCTTTTTACATCTTGTATCAGAGGGGCATAGCCTATCTTTTAGAGTGCGGCCTCGCTTATAGCAAAACAGAGTTAGTTGTGTAAACAGGTGCCCAAACTTTTTATCTGATTGGATAAGGGGCCAGTATTTCTTAACAACTCTTTCTGCTATGTCGCTATACTGATTAAAAGTGGAAACAAATGGCATTTTCTGTTTAGCTTCAATTTTAGGTTTTGTAGTCAGTAAACTTTCTCTTGGAATGGTTTCAACTTCTTTTATAGCTTTATTAATCACAGTTTGTGTATAGCCCTTTTCAGTAAACCGTTTAGTGAGGCTCTTTTTTGCCTCCATATAGCACTCTGGACTAGAGGAAATCCGTTTAGCTCTCACATATTGCCCCTTGGGTATGGCTCGTTTTACCTTAGAATTGTGGAAGCTTTTAGCATGCAGCAAGTTATTCCTGTCCACTGTTTTCCTGTATAGGCTGGTACATAGTTTACCATTGTTTAGTCTAATTTTTACATCTAAAAAGTTAATTTCAAGCTGTGAACATTCATATGTAAATTTTATAGTCTCGTGGTTCAAATTCGCATCCTTCATCATACTCTCTAGTTCTCCCATAGGGCCATTCCATGGTAAGAGGATGTCATCCACAAATCTAAAATCTTAATGTGCTTCATTACTAACCTCTCAAAGCACTTCAGGATGATGGGTGTGAGTGCTATTGGCCTGCAGTCATTTCAACATGACACAACTGACTTTTTGGGCACTGGAATAATTTTTGTTGTTTTAAAACATGCCAGCATTGCTGCTAGACCTAAAGACAGATTAAATGTAAGTAAAAACATACCTTGCCACATATGCCTTGTATTTTTAGAGGCTACAAAACAACTATTTGTAGATAGTTTTGGAAGTTCAGATTCAGGGGCAGATTTAGCAAAGGTCCAGGTGAATTTTCGAATGAAAAAAAAAAAAAATTGAATTTTTTCAAGCTATTTTTTGTGTGCTTTGACTAGGCAATAGTCCAAATTCGATTTGAATTTGAAGAAAATTTGAAAATCGAAATTTATCATGTATTGTCTCTTTAAAATTTCGCCTTCAACCATGTTCCATCTAAAACCTGCCGAATTGCTGTTTTAGCCTATAGGGGACCTCCTAGAGCTTATTTGGAGTCAATTGGTGGACTTTGAAAAATCAACGTTTTTTTTGGGAAAAACTTTGAATCCAATTCGGTCTAATTCGTTATTCCTTTGATTCATACAATTCGAATTTGACCAAATACGGACCTATTCGATCGAAAATGGACCTATTCAACCGAAAAAACTTTGACTTAATTTCAGTTGGTCTTTTTAAATCCGAATTTTGAAGTTTTTTCAATTCAAAATTTGACCCTTGATAAATCTGCCCCTCAGTGTTTATGCAATGTTTCTACATAACCCCAGTTGAATGAACTCATGTGACTATAGGAGTATATTTTTCCTTTAATGCCTCTAGTGACTCATAACAATAAAATCTGCAGGTAACATTTACTGCTCTGATAAAAGCAAATACATGGCTTTCAGAACTATAAAAAAAAACTTTAATCCTGCCATTAATCTAAATAGGTTTAAAGTCCAACTTTATTTACTTTATGGGATTATGTATCAGCTGTGTAATATGGAAACCTAAAGCTTGATATGATTCTATGCAATAAAACAGCAACAGAAAGTGATAGCTATATCTGAATTTGTGCTCCTCAATATAAAAACCTTTAATGCCATTTTAAAGAGACTCTGTGTGAACATATTATAGATCAGCACAGATTTCAGTTAAATTAAAATTGCCTTTTTTATTAACACTGATCTGCATAGGAACATTACAGACTGCGTCTGTACCTTTCTCCAACTAGATGTATACTCCTATAATGTGCCAGTGCTTCTAATTTAACTGAATTGATTCCAACAAGGGTTGTCCAGTCTGAAGGCCAGTTAGGGGGAGATTTGGGGTGAGTGTTTATTTGTGTCCTGGGTACCCCTGGAACTATAGCAGGGTGACACCCCAATGTTTCTATATATCTGTAACCTTGTTATGAGCTAAGGGGGCCCAGTCTGAAGGTCAGTTAGGGGGAGATTTGGGGTGAGTGCTTATTTGTAACCCTGGGTACCCCTGGAACTATAGCAGTGTGACACCCCAATGTTTCTATATATCTGTAACCTTGTTATGAGCTAAGGGGGCCCAGTCTGAAGGTCAGTTAGGGGGAGATTTGGGGTGAGTGCTTATTTGTACCCTGGGTACCCCTGGAACTATAGCAGTGTGACACCCCAATGTTTCTATATATCTGTAACCTTGTTATGAGCTAAGGGGGCCCAGTCTGAAGGTCAGTTAGGGGGAGATTTGGGGTGAGTGCTTATTTGTACCCTGGGTACCCCTGGAACTATAGCAGGGTGACACCCCAATGTTTCTATATATCTGTAACCTTGTTATGAGCTAAGGGGGCCCAGTCTGAAGGCCAGTTAGGGGGAGATTTGGGGTGAGTGTTTATTTGTGCCCTGGGTACCCCTGGAACTATAGCAGGGTGACACCCCAATGTTTCTATATATCTGTAACCTTGTTATGAGCTAAGGGGGCCCAGTCTGAAGGCCAGTTAGGGGGAGATTTGGGGTGAGTGTTTATTTGTGCCCTGGGTACCCCTGGAACTATAGCAGGGTGACACCCCAATGTTTCTATATATCTGTAACCTTGTTATGAGCTAAGGGGGCCCAGTCTGAAGGTCAGTTAGGGGGAGATTTGGGGTGAGTGATTATTTGTACCCTGGGTACCCCTGGAACTATAGCAGGGTGACACCCCAATGTTTCTATATATCTGTAACCTTGTTATGAGCTAAGGGGGCCCAGTCTGAAGGTCAGTTAGGGGGAGATTTGGGGTGAGTGCTTATTTGTGCCCTGGGTACCCCTGGAACTATAGCAGGGTGACACCCCAATGTTTCTATATATCTGTAACCTTGTTATGAGCTAAGGGGGCCCAGTCTGAAGGTCAGTTAGGGGGAGATTTGGGGTGAGTGCTTATTTGTACCCTGGGTACCCCTGGAACTATAGCAGGGTGACACCCCAATGTTTCTATATATCTGTAACCTTGTTATGAGCTAAGGGGCCCAGTCTGAAGGTCAGTTAGGGGGAGATTTGGGGTGAGTGTTTATTTGTACCCTGGGTACCCCTGGAACTATAGCAGGGTGACACCCCAATGTTTCTATATATCTGTAACCTTGTTATGAGCTAAGGGGGCCCAGTCTGAAGGTCAGTTAGGGGGTGTTTATATAATATAAAAATATCTGGAACGGTCCAAATCCTAAGACGGACGAATGGCTAGTGTCAGAGGGTTGATAGTTGTCACCCCCACCCTCTATGACGCCATAACGCTATATGGCCCAAGGCAGGATGGACTATTATGGCGAATGGTCTACTGTGGACAATGGTCAATCATATAGTTTATACTAGGCCATACAAATAAAAGATCATCACTCTGTTTCTTAAATTCCAGAGTATCAGCATAACGCCAGTCTGTCTGGTGTGGCCCCCTCCTGCAGACGTGCTGCTCGAATAACTGGAAATACCACAATGGCCTTGGTTAGCCATAGCTGATTGCGAGGCTGTGGACTGTTGGAGCTAGGCACAGTATGTTACAACATTCCTTTGATAACATGTAAGACTAAGTAAATCATTTAGACATTAATTGTACAAGGAGGAGACAGACTATGTATGGTATTTCCGTGAAACCCTTGTCACACTTATTGTAAAAGCCTTCTGATAGCTATATAATGCCTGGACCAAGAGGTGTGTCTTTGGTAAGTCCTTGGCTGACATTCTGTGTGTTACTCCAACAGCTTACCCAGACAAAACTGTTATGTTGTATTATGTATGAATAAATTGCCTGACTATTTCTAAAGGTTTTCCTTTACTGAGTTTTGTCTTACACGAGGTCAAAATGGTACTACGAAAAATACCATCAGGGGAGATTTGGGGTGAGTGTTTATTTGTGTCCTGGGTACCCCTGGAACTATAGCAGGGTGACTGTTACCCCAATGTTTCTATATATCTGTAACCTTGTTATGAGCTAAGGGGGCCCAGTCTGAAGGTCAGTTAGGGGGAGATTTGGGGTGAGTGTTTATTTGTGTCCTGGGTACCCCTGGAACTATAGCAGGGTGACACCCCAATGTTTCTATATATCTGTAACCTTGTTATGAGCTAAGGGGGCCCAGTCTGAAGGTCAGTTAGGGGGAGATTTGGGGTGAGTGCTTATTTGTACCCTGGGTACCCCTGGAACTATAGCAGGGTGACACCCCAATGTTTCTATATATCTGTAACCTTGTTATGAGCTAAGGGGGTCCAGTCTGAAGGTCAGTTAGGGGGAGATTTGGGGTGAGTGTTTATTTGTACCCTGGGTACCCCTGGAACTATAGCAGGGTGACACCCCAATGTTTCTATATATCTGTAACCTTGTTATGAGCTAAGGGGGCCCAGTCTGAAGGTCAGTTACGGGGAGATTTGGGGTGAGTGTTTATTTGTACCCTGGGTACCCCTGGAACTATAGCAGGGTGACACCCCAATGTTTCTATATATCTGTAACCTTGTTATGAGCTAAGGGGGCCCAGTCTGAAGGTCAGTTAGGGGGAGATTTTGGGTGAGTGTTTATTTGTGTCCTGGGTACCCCTGGAACTATAGCAGGGTGACACCCCAATGTTTCTATATATCTGTAACCTTGTTATGAGCTAAGGGGGCCCAGTCTGAACGTCAGTTAGGGGGAGATTTGGGGTGAGTGCTTATTTGTGCCCTGGGTACCCCTGGAACTATAGCAGGGTGACTGTTACCCCAATGTTTCTATATATCTGTAACCTTGTTATGAGCTAAGGGGGCCCAGCCTGAAGGTCAGTTAGGGGGAGATTTGGGGTGAGTGTTTATTTGTGCCCTGGGTACCCCTGGAACTATAGCAGGGTGACACCCCAATGTTTCTATATATCTGTAACCTTGTTATGAGCTAAGGGGGCCCAGTCTGAAGGTCAGTTACGGGGAGATTTGGGGTGAGTGTTTATTTGTACTCTGGGTACCCCTGGAACTATAGCAGGGTGACACCCCAATGTTTCTATATATCTGTAACCTTGTTATGAGCTAAGGGGGCCCACTCTGAAGGTCAGTTAGGGGGAGATTTTGGGTGAGTGTTTATTTGTGTCCTGGGTACCCCTGGAACTATAGCAGGGTGACACCCCAATGTTTCTATATATCTGTAACCTTGTTATGAGCTAAGGGGGCCCAGTCTGAAGGTCAGTTAGGGGGAGATTTGGGGTGAGTGTTTATTTGTACCCTGGGTACCCCTGGAACTATAGCAGGGTGACATCCCAATGTTTCTATATATCTGTAACCTTGTTATGAGCTAAGGGGGCCCAGCCTGAAGGTCAGTTAGGGGGAGATTTGGGGTGAGTGTTTATTTGTGCCCTGGGTACCCCTGGAACTATAGCAGGGTGACACCCCAATGTTTCTATATATCTGTAACCTTGTTATGAGCTAAGGGGGCCCAGTCTGAAGGTCAGTTAGGGGGAGATTTGGGGTGAGTGTTTATTTGTACCCTGGGTACCCCTGGAACTATAGCAGGGTGACACCCCAATGTTTCTATATATCTGTAACCTTGTTATGAGCTAAGGGGGCCCAGTCTGAAGGTCAGTTATGGGGAGATTTGGGGTGAGTGTTTATTTGTACCCTGGGTACCCCTGGAACTATAGCAGGGTGACACCCCAATGTTTCTATATATCTGTAACCTTGTTATGAGCTAAGGGGGCCCAGTCTGAAGGTCAGTTAGGGGGAGATTTGGGGTGAGTGATTATTTGTACCCTGGGTACCCCTGGAACTATAGCAGGGTGACTGTTACCCCAATGTTTCTATATATCTGTAACCTTGTTATGAGCTAAGGGGGCCCAGTCTGAAGGTCAGTTAGGGGGAGATTTGGGGTGAGTGCTTATTTGTACCCTGGGTACCCCTGGAACTATAGCAGGGTGACACCCCAATGTTTCTATATATCTGTAACCTTGTTATGAGCTAAGGGGGCCCAGTCTGAAGGCCAGTTAGGGGGAGATTTGGAGAAAGTGCTTATTTGTGCCCTGGGTACCCCTGGAACTATAGCAGGGTGACTGTTACCCCAATGTTCTATATATCTGTAACCTTGTTATGAGCCATGGGGGGCAAAACGTACTGTATTTCCATGCTCCCCACTGACAATTAAAGGGGAACCATCGTGAAATTGATCAGGGGCTATTTACTAAAGTCTGATCGGGCTTTTTGGTGCAAAACTTGAATTTTTAGTTTGTTTTTTTTAAAAAAAACCTACAGTTTTTCAGTATTCATTAAAGTCCAATGCGCTAAAAGTCAAAATCCGAAAATCCGCATCTCAGGCCTGCCGAGGATGTATATAAGTCAATGGGAGAGGTCCCTTTCCTATTTGGAGATTTCTGTGGTCTGTGCTGGAATTAGTCCGAAAATCCGAGGTTCAGGAAAAGCCTCAGAAAAATTCATAGGATTCGGGTTTTCGTTCAATTTTATTGAGTTTTCCCCTAATCCAATTAAATCCTAAACTCTAGTGGAAATACTAATTAGAGAAAGGCAGCAGGTTTGGTTGGAGTGTGAGGATATTGGGGCAAGGACCTCAATGCCCTCTGTATATAGTTACTGTAACAAATCACCCTGGTGGTCCAGTGGTGCGCCGGGGACGCCCGCCACGTGCTTCCCCTTCCTCTGCCATTGCCATTTCTTAGGGTGCGCGCGCCCGCATCTCTTTTCTATTATTGACACGGACGCCCTGGCGTGATGATGCGAACGCGCAAAGGGACGCAATGGTGCGAAATATCTAGTGTATATATGGGGAGGCAAACTGCCTGTGATAGGTTTATCCTGTGGTGCTTTTGAGCCTTGTGCTATCTGTTTGTTCCTGATTGATTCTGGTTTTGACCCCTGCCTGGCTATATGACTATCCTGACCTCTATATCTGACCCTTGACTGAATATCGACTACCTCTTCTTCTGTACCCTCCTGTCTGATTGATTACCCGGTTTTGACCTCTGCCTTCCTGATTACGATTAACATCTGCCTGCCTCGACCCGGCCTGTTCCGACAATGATTCTGGTTTCCTGTTTTGTACCGGGACTCTCGGCCTAAAGACTCTCACTAACAGTCGTGCACCTCTGTCTATCCAGAACCTCTAGCCTTGCACCTCTCATTTAAGTCCTGGTGGCATCCAAGTAGCTGAGGGCTCCTCCCGAGGCCAAAGATGGTCACACTACAGATGAAGCACGAGCCGAGACCAGGGTGATTGGCATTTGTTCTGGTGTTGGGTGCCGACCGTGACAGTTACATAGTTAGTTACATAGTTAAATTGGGTTGAAAAAAGACAAAGTCCATCAAGTCCAACCCCTCCAAATGAAAACCCAGCCCCATACACACACCCCTCCCTACTTTTAATTAAAATTCTATATACCCATACCTATACTAACTATAGAGTTTAGTATCACAATAGCCTTGGATATTATGTCTGTCCAAGAAATCATCCAAGTCCCTCTTATAGTCATTAACTGAATCATCACCCGGCAGTGCATTCCCCAACCTCACTGTCCTCACTGTGATGAACCCCCTACTCTGTTCCTTTAAATGAAACTTCTTTTCCTCTAGTCTGAAGGGGAGGCCTCTGGTACGTGATTCTCTTTATGGGTAAAAAGGTCCCCTGCTATTTGTCTATAATGTCCTCTAATGTACTTGTAAAGTCTAATCATGTCCCCTCACAAGTGCCTTTTTTCCCCCAGAGAAAACAACCCCAACCTTGTCAGTCTCCCCTCATAATTTAACTCTTCCCTCCCTCTAACCAGTTTAGTTGCACTTAGTCTCTGCACTCTCTCCAGCTCATTTATATCCCTCTTAAGGACTGGAGTCCAAAACTGCCCCCATACTCCAGATGAGGCCTCACCAGGGACCTATAAAGAGGCATAATTATGTTTACATCTCTTGAATTAATGCCCTTTTTATGCAAGAACTTTATTTGCTTTAGTAGCCACAGAATGACACTGCCCAGAATTAGACAACTTGTTATCTACAAAGACCCCAAGATCCTTCTCATTTAAGGAAACTCCCAACACACTGCCATTTAGTGTAGAACTTGCATTTATATTATTTTTGCCAAAGTGCATAACCTGCATTTATCAACATTGAACCTCATTTTCCAGTTTGCTGCCCAGTTTTCCAGTTTAGACAAATCACTGTGCAAAGTGGCAGCATCCTGCATGGAACCTATAGTTCTGCACAATTTAGTATCATCTGCACAAATAGAAACAGTACTTTCAATGGCCACCTCCAGGTCATTAATAAACAAGTTGAAAAGCAAGGGACCTAGTACAGAGCCCTGCGCTACTCCACTAACAACACTGGTCCAATTAGAAAATGTTCCATTTACCACCACTCTTTGTAGTCTATCTTTTAGCCAGTTCTCTATCCAGGTACAAATACAATGTTCCAGGCCAACATTCTTTTATTTAACCAGTAACCTTCTGTGTGGCACTGTATCAAATGCTTTAGCAAAGTCTAAGTAAATCACATCCACTGCCATCCCAGAATCGAGGTCTCTACTTACATTCTCATAAAAAGAAATTAAGTTAGCCTGGCAAGATCTATTACACATAAAACCATGCTGGCACAAACTCATAGTATTATGATTTGCTATGAAGTCCAGTATCTTATCCTTTATTAACCTTTGAAAAGCTTTCCTACCACTGATGTCAGACTAACTGGCCTATAGTTTTGAGGCTGAGAATGGGATCCTTTTTTGAATAGAGGCACCACATTAGCAATTTGCCAGTCTCTCGGCACTATGCCAGATCTCAATGAATCCTGAAAAATTAAGTAAATTGGTTTGGCAATCACAGAGCTAAGCTCGCTAATTACCCTGGGATGAATACCATCTGGCCCCGGACCTTTGTTAATCTTAACATGTTCTAGTCTCTTTTGAATTTCCTCATGTGTGAATCATGCATCATTAGTTGCATTACTAGAATTGGGACTGTTAAGAAGGAAACATTCACTTACTGGTTGCTCATTTGTGTAGACAGATGAAAAATACGAGTTCAGAATCTGTGCTTTTATTTTCATCACCCAGCTGACCCCCCTCTGATAGTAAGGGTCCCACCCCTTCCTGCTTCATTTTTTTAATATTAACATATTTAAAAAATAATTTTGGATTTTTTTTACTGCTTGCTGCAATATCCTTTTCTATAGCAATTTTAGCTTGCCTTATAGCTTCTTTGCATGATTTATTGGCCTCCTTGTACCTTATAAATGTTTCGGCTGTACCAGCTAACTTGAAAGCCTTAAAAGCACGTCTTTTCTTACCCACCTCAACACCAACGCTTCTATTGAACCAAAAAGGTTTTGCTTTGCAACGACATTCCTTGCTTACAAGGGGAATATACTGACAAGTAGATTTATTATAAAGACTTCCCATTTTTGTTCTGTGTTTAACCCTATGAAAAGCATTTCCCACTTAATATGTTGCAGAGATGCCCTTATACTGTCACAGTTTGCACGTCTGAAATTTAGTGTTTTAGTTACTCCCTTATAGAATTGCTTCTGCAACAGAATCTCAAAGGAGACCATGTTATGATCACTATTCCCTAAATGCCCCTCACCCACACAAATGTTAGAGATTACATGTATTAGAGCTCACTCAAATAACTGATTCCAGTACAAACAAAATCTAACAAAATAACTGCCTTTTGCACAAATCCTGCATGTAGAGAGACATGATGTCTGGTGAGTTTAATAGAGTGAGCTCTAATACATCTTCTAGGCAAAAGGAGCCCCCCTATAAGATATATTGGATCTAACTGTCAGTGAATATCTGACACCCAACTGCTGCATGAAGAGAGAATGAAGAGAAACAGATGCTGAGAGAGGAATAGTGAAGATAAACTTGATTATTTTAGAAACAATGCAGAATATTTAATTGATTGTATTTACAAAGTCAATTATATCAGTATGATGAAGCTTATATTAAATTTTCATTTTCACGGTAGTTCCCCTTTAAGTATTTCAGCTGAAGTTTTATCTTTGCAAAAGGGAAAATAAAGCTTTCTAGATTTCAAGGCTTATCTCCTTTTACTGTATAAAATGTAACTTAACTTCTTATCTAATTTTACATTACCTCTTTGTTTGTACCTGTCTGTAGATAGCAGATGGGAAAGGGTATGTGAAAGAAAAAGCAAAAGAACACAGTTAATCATTATATAATTTCTGAGAAATGCTATATACAGATGGCATTGAGGTCCTTGGGAATAAGCGGCGTGCGAGCTGCCGGGGGGCCCTGCTCCATTTTTCACCACCTCCACCAAGTCACAAATCTATACAAATCTCAGCCTCTCTACTTTCCTCTCCACACATGAAGTATATAAAGTTCTCTGTTTAGCTATTCCACAAAACTCCTCTTTTTCATACAAACTAAGAACTTATAAATCCCACTCTCACTTAGTCTTTCTTTCCTTTCTATTACTGGCAGCTGGGGACATTTCCCCAAACCCTGGCCCTTACCCCATCCCAGTTATATCACGGCCACAATCTCCTTCTCTCTGGAGCAAATTCTAACAGTACAGAACACTTACTCCTATACCCAAAAACCCAGTTAATCTTTCCTGTGCTCTCTGGAATGCCAGAACTGTCTGCAACAAACTCACCGCTATACACGACCATTTCATTGCCAATTCCTTTAACCTACTCGCACTTACTGACACCTGTCTCTCTCCTACTGACACTGCCTCACCTGCTGCCCTGTCCTATGGGGGCTACACCTTACTCATACTTACTCATACTTACTCATACTTACTCATACTGTTATGGACAGAAATTTGTCCTGAGAGTATCTGTCCCTTCCAAATTGTGGTGAATAAGTTCAGTTAACTGATAAGAAGGAAAGACACTGAAACAGACAGTTCAGTATACAAAATGCTTCTCTCTGCTTTATTCTAAGGCACACAAAGGTTATATAGGCTAAGTGGGGGTTATGACACCCCCGTAAGCTTGCGTTTTTGCTATATAGCTTCAAATGGAAAAGTACAAACTACAAAAATATGTTATGCGGTTTAATGTAGCAGTCGTCTTCAGGAAACAGGTGCAGAGGGGCATAACCACAACCGTCGTGACCTTCTTAGCACGAGTCTGTTTCTGTGAAGAGGTTCCTCTTGGTTTCATCCTAGCTTGCATCGATATATGGTTTTGCAAATAGCTGAGCAAGGAAATATAGAAAACACACAGTATAACAGTAAAATAGACTTTTTAAACGATAGTAAACAGAATAGACTGACCAGTCCACCACAATACTTACTCATACTCCCAGACCTGGTAACAGACCTGGAGGTGGGGTGGGTTTGCTTCTCTCTCCCCGCTCTACTTTTAAAGTTCTTCCACCTGTTCCCTCTTTATCATTCTCCTCATTTGAGTCTCACTGCATTAGGCTCTTTTCTCCTGTTTCACTCTGCATTGCTGTCATATATCCACCACCAGGAGCAACTGCACAATTTCTGGACAACTTTGCTGCTTGGCTTCCTTACTTTCTTTCATCTAACATCCCATCCATCATATTAGGTGACTTTAATATACCCGTTAACAACATTAACAACTCTTCTGTCTCTAAACTTCTTTCACTAACCTCCTCCCTAGGCTTATCTTTGTGCTCAGACTCCCCCTCTCACTCCAATGGTAATGCTCTGGATCTCATATTTACCAGACTCTGTTCAACCACCAATTTTACTAACTCCCCATTTCCCCTCTCTGATCTCAATATGCTCACATTTCAACTCTCACTAACTCCCTCCTCACCCCCTGCTATTCCCCAAACACGTACTTACTGTGACTTGCAAGCTGTAGTCTCATCTCTCTTCTTCCTTTGATGCTCTTCACTCTAATATCTTGGCCATCTCATGTCCTAATGTGGCTACCTCTGTCTACTATAGTCCTCTCACCACTGCCCTCAATGAGCTGCTCCTATAAAAACTAAACGTTCTAGAACCAAACCACTTCAACCTTGGCATACTGCTCATACAAAAGTACTCCAAAGACATTCACGTGCACTGGCGTAAATCCCATTTAAAATCAGACTTCTGGAGCTACAAATCTGCCCTACGCTCCTATAACACCGGTCTTTCCCAAGCCAAACAAACATACTTTACTTCACTCATTAACTCACTTTCTAAAAAAACGGTACAACTTTTCTCCACTTTTAACACTCTTCTTTCCCCTTCGCCACCCCCTCCATGCCCATCTGTCTCTGCTCAAGATATTGCCGAGCACTTCAAAAACAAAATTGACACTATCAAATGTGACATTACACTACTCAACCCCCCCTAGACTGCCATCACCCTCCCTCCACACTCCCCAGTCTCTCCTGTGCTCCTTCACCCCTGTCACTGATGAGGAAGTCTCAAAACTGTTGGCCTCCTCTCACCTTACCACCTGCCCGCTTGATCCAATTCCCTCAAAACTTCTCCACAATTCCATTCCCTGTCTAACCAAAGCCTTAACTCATCTATGTAATCTCTCGCTCTCAAAGGGAATCTTTCCTTCACAACTAAAACATGCTCTTGTCACTCCCATTCTGAAAAAACCTCTCTTGATCCCTCCAATCTTGATAACCTCTGACCTATCTCTCTGCTCCCTTTCATCTCTAAACTACTTGAGCACTTAGTCTACAACCGACTAACCTCATTCTTCTCTGACAATAACCTGCTTGACCACCAGAGACTGTCACCTCTCCAGTCCATAATAAACACTGGCGCAAGGCTCATAAACCTCAGCAACTGCTCCTCCTCTGCCATGTCACTCTTCCAATCCCTGCACTGGCTTCCTCTACCTTTCAGAATCAAATTCAAATTAATGACACTGACATTCAAAGCACTTCATAACTCTGCCCCACCCTACATCTCTGAACTCCTCTCTATATACTCACCCAACCGCTTACTACGCTCCTCTACTGACCTGCTACTCAACTCTTCTCTCATTACCTCCTCACATGCTCGCATTCAAGACTTTGCAAGGGCTACACCCACTTCTCTGGAATTCTCTCCCACGGTCTGTCCGTCTTTCTCCCAACCTTTCTGCTTTCAAGAAATCTCTTAAAACGCACTTATTTAGAGAAGCCTCCCCTCACTCTGCTTAACTACCAAATGCAACACCACACACAGTACTACATCTCCCACCCACTCTGATCTAGCCCACTCCCTCACCTTGTATCTTATTCCCTTCCCTCTTGATTGTAAGCTCCTTTGCACAGGGCCTTCCTCACCTTTTGTACCGGTATTGGTTGTGATGTATGTAACTCCATATGTTCTATGTAATTAGTTGTATAAACACATTTACTTTACAGCACTGCGAAATATGCTGGCACTATATAAATAAATGTTAATAATAATAATAATAATAATTTCATGCTTTTCGAAAAAAAAAAAAAATCAAGCGGTTCGGGATAAGCCTCAGAAAAAATTATATGGTTCGAGGTTTCACTCGATTTTATTGAGTTTTCCCTCCGATTAAATGGTGCTTTTTTAATAATAAATAAAGTCAAATCATGGATTCTAGTTAGGTTCTGGTCGGATTTTTTTTATTTAAAAAAATCAGAAGATTTTGGATTTTGATAAATAACCCTGTCTAGTGCTTAATTTTGTTTTCCCATCTACCTAATGGCTCAAGCATCTACCAAACAAGGATTCAGGGTTATAGTCATTAGCTCTGGTCACTATCATGTAGGGTACATTTAGGTCCTCCTAACAGTAATGGCTTACTCATATTCTTATATAGAAGTTTTTCTCCCCCTTCATCTCTGGAGAGGGTGGGTCAAAATAGCTGTCAAACTCACCAGATTTCCTTGTTACCCACCCACCATCCCAACCACCATCCTTGATGGGCTTGATGTTGATTAGATGACTTTGATGGAGGGAGGTCCATGTCTTTATAATGGAACAAGGAGGTTGCAATACACTGTAAGCCTAAGGGAAATTGTTTGACAGAGTATCATGGTTTCATTTCAATTTGTAGAATCAGCTGTGCAAAAAATTTTAAAGTTTGTGATACCTTTTATTGGCTAACTTAATAAGTAACAATTGCAAGCTTTCATAGCACACAGGCCCCTTCTTCAGGCAAAATACAAATGAAAGTTAAAAAGGCACATTATTTATACTGTTAGATCAATGAAAAGGGGTTTAATGGCAATAATTTAGAAAGTTAAAGATAGACAGAGATGACTTTTAAAGATAATAAAAGTAATTAAGGTGGGTTGTAAATAGTCTAGTGGTCTGGATTCAGTCAGGTCACATAGTGTGACATAGACCAAGACAATAAGGATAAGATTAACAAGACAAGTGCATGATTATTGATTGGAATCAGCTATGTCTGTGAAAAAAATATTTTTTTATGAATCACTTGCATAAAACGGGAACCAAAAACTTGATATATTTCCAGCCAATGGAATAACAACAGAAAGTGAAAGGGATAATTAATGAAAGATATAAAAGCACCTGTCGGTTGTACAAGGTTAAAGGCTGGTCACTATCCTGTCTGACTCTTCTAGGTAAGTGTTCTGTAAGAAGTGTGATTAGCAACGGCAGATTATACAGTAACCAGTATACTTCTACTTGCATGGAAGTCAAGTTAGTTTTTATGAAAATCCTTTTTTCTGTTCATGAAAACTGCCACTACACTTACAGTATTACACAAGTCTGTAAATCAGTGACTTATTTATGATACAGGTATGGGACCTGTTATGCACAATGCTCGGGACCTGGGGTTTTTCAGATAATGAATCTTTTCAAAAATTGGGTCTTCTACTGGAAAATCATATAAACATAAAATAAACCCAATAGGCTGGTTTTGCCTCCAATAAGGATTAGTTATATCTCAGTTGGGATCAAGTACAAGTTACTGTTTTATTATTATAAAATAATGCCCCAGTAGCTCCCCATCTTCTTTTCTGCTGATTCACTGTTATTAATGGATACGATTATATAATTGTATAATAGAAATCTATATTACATATTTCCAATGTCTTGGATAGCTGGAGGGAGCTGGGCCTGTGACTAATTTTCCTAAATCTGAATATGTAATGATTACATTTCATAGTAGGCCAAATCTTTTCTTTTGGATAAGATTTAGGGGCCGATTCACTAACTTCGAGTGAAGGATTCGAAGTAAAAAAACGTCAAATTTTTTTTGGGCTACTTCAACCATCGAATGGGCTACTTCGACCTTCAACTACAACTACGACTTCGAATCGAAGGATTCAAAGTAAAAATCGTTAGACTATTCGACCATTCGATAGTCAAAGTACTGTCTCTTTAAAAAAAACTTCGACCCCCTAGTTCGCCATCTAAAAGCTACCGAAGTCAATGTTAGCCTATGGGGAAGGTCCCCATAGGCTTGGCTAACTTTTTTTGATCGAAGGATATTCCTTCGATCGTTGGATTTAAATCGTTCGATCGAAGGAATTTTCCTTCGATCGTACTATCTGCGCTAAATCCTTCGACTTCGATATTCGAGGTCAAAGGATTTCAATTCCTAGTCGAATATCGAGGGTTAATTAACCCTCGATATTCGACCCTTAGTGAATCGGCCCCTTAGTATTTAGTAGAAGATTTAGATTAAGTATTTAGTAGAAGATTTAGATTTAGTATTTAGTTCAAGATTTAGTACAGAATTTAGTATTTAGTACAATATTTAGATTTAGTATTTAGTTCAAGATTTAGATTTAGTATTTAGTACATGATTCAGATTTAGAATTTAGTTCAAGATTTAGATTTACTATTTAGTACATGATTTAGATTTAGAATTTAGTTCAAGATTTAGATTTACTATTTAGTAAAAGATTTAGAGTTACTATTAAGTACATGATTTAGATTTAGTATTTAGTAAAAGATTTAGAGTTACTATTTAGTACATGATTTAGATTTAGTATTTAGTTGAAGATTTAGATTTAGTATTTAGTACATGATTTAGATTTAATATTTAGTTGAAGATTTAGATTTAGTATATAGTACAAGATTTAAATGTAGTATTTAGAACAAGATTTAGATTTAGGGACCCATTTACTAAGGGTCGAAGTGAATTTTCGAATTCAAAAACTTCAAATTTCAAAGTAATTTTTGGGTTTTTCGACCATTCGAATGGCCGTTTTCGAACGAAGTAAAAATTGTTCAATCGATTAAATTGTTCGAAATGAAAAATACTTCGACTATCGAAGTAAAAAATTCAATGGTCACATTTCGAAGTTTTTTAACTTCGAAATTCGACCCTTAGTAAATGTGCCCCTTAGTATTTAGTACAAGACTTAGATGTAGTATTCAGTGAAATTCAATAAGAGTGGATATAGTGCCCTTGTAAATGTAATTGCTATTGACAGTACCAGTGGTGGTCCTGACTGCATGCACCACTGAAACAATGTAACAGAATTCAGAGCTAATTAAGCTAAGACTACATTTTACACAACCCCTTGTATACCTTATCATTATTAAAATGTTTTATAGCAGTGCATGTAGTCAAAACCAGCAGTGCAGGGCAGGGCCGGACTGGGGGTAAAAAGCAGCCCCGGCAAAAAAAAAATCAAAGCAGCCCACATGTAAACACACAATGGTCTGACTTGTACACATCCACTCATATATAGGGGTAAAACTGCAAAAATGTATGTATAAACAAATCCTTGCTTTCTGCAGGATGTAAAAAAATATTATAGAAATATATTTTTATTGGTAACACTAAGTAAGATAACCATGGTGATAAGGTGTGCTGTAAAGGTATTCCTGAATGAATTAATGGATTTCAAGTGAAAACGTTTCTCACTTGCTACTGTTTATTCATAAAAAAATCCCCCATGTAGCCACATGTTCTTTTTTACAATTCATTCTGCTGGGTACCTACATAATCTAGATGACAGTCCCAGACCCAACACCACAGTAAAAAAAGCCACACAAACATGGGAGATAAAACAAACACTAAAAACTCATTGGTTACCAGGGACCCCCATACAAGTAAAAAAAAAACAATTGGTGGTTAGGGGGCTAGGGCCCCCCCATAAAAGTTAAAAAGACTTCATTGGTGGACAGATAGAGACTGTAGAAAGAGAGGGACTCACAGAGAGAGTCAGAGTGCAGAGAGAAGCAGAGTGCAGTGAGACAGAGTGCAGAGAACAACAGAGTGCAGAGAGAGAAAAAGACAGAGTAGAGAGAGAGACAGAGTGCAGTGAAAGAGAGAGTGCAGTGAGAGAGACAGAGTGCAGAGAGAGACAGAGACTCACAGAGAGAGACAGAGTGCAGTGAGAGAAAGAGAGAGTGCAGAGAGAGACAGAGACTCACACAGAGAGACAGAGACTCACACAGAGAGGCAGAGTGCAGTGAGAGAGAGACAAAGTGCAGAGAGAGACAGAGACTCAAAAAGAGAGACAGTGCAGAGAGAGACAGAGTGCAGTGAGAGAAAAAGAGAGTGCAGTGAGAAAGAGAGACAGAGTGCAGAGAGAGACAGAGACTCACAGAGAGAGACAGAGTGCAGTGAGAGAAAGAGAGAGTGCAGAGAGAGACAGAGACTCACACAGAGAGACAGAGACTCACACAGAGAGGCAGAGTGCAGTGAGAGAGAGACAAAGTGCAGAGAGAGACAGAGACTCAAAAAGAGAGACAGTGCAGAGAGAGACAGAGTGCAGTGAGAGAAAAAGAGAGTGCAGTGAGAAAGAGAGACAGAGTGCAGAGAGAGACAGAGACTCACAGAGAGAGGCAGAGTGGAGTGAGAGAAAGAAAGAGTGCAGCAAAAGAGAGAGAGAGGGACACAGAGAGAGAGAGAGAGAGAGGCAGAGAGAGAAACACAGACTCACAGTGCACAGAGAGAGGGGGGGAGAGAGAGACAGAGTAGAGAGACAGAGTGCAGGCAAGAGATTCCTGAGAAGCACAGTGACTGCTGGCGATGTAGTCCCCTTCTTACCACATCAGTTCCTGTACTTCCGTCTTCGGCATCAGTGATGTCCACGCTCGTAAGGGGGGCCGGCTAATCCTGAAAGAGCAGCACAGCAGGCCCCCCTTTGAGCCTAAATCCTGCCTGGCCCAAGACTTTCTTCCTTGTTCCCCCCTGATGGCAGGCAGGCAGGCCTGCACACAGCACAGCATGAGAACGGAGACGAGTGGAAGGGGCGGAGCCACAGTGGGAGCTGGGACGGAGGAGCGGTCCTAGAGCCCACAGGCAGTTTGTAATGAACATTATAGATCAGGAGCGGCCCACTTTATGAAAATACAGAGCGGCCCCTAGGGCAAATGCCCGAATAAACAGATGGTCAGTCCGGGCCTGGTGCAGGGAATTGCAATGGAGAGACAAATACTGCTTACTGTTACCATTTCCTTCTATAGTATAGCGAGGTTGAAATATTTTTAAAATTAATTTGCGTAAGTGCTGAATAGACTTATAATCTGTAATATTTTCTTTTTTCATATTTAGATAAAGTTGTGCTCAGACTACACTAAAAAATGGAATTTATTCTTGCATTAACTTTGGCAATGGTAAGAAAATATACACCATAATATTATTATTTGAAGTTATCTCTTATCTAACAATGCCAGCAGCACCATAGTTTGTCCTTTACAAAGCACTGGTAATGCCCCATCGAGCAGAGTCATGCAGTTTTGCTCTTCAGTCTCCATGACATAGAAAGTACAGAGAAGAGCAACTAAGCTGATAAAGGGAAAGGAAGGGATCAGTTATGGGGAAAGACAAGTTGGGATTGTTACACTGGAGAAGAGACAGTTAAGGGGATATGATCACTATATATAAATATATAAGGGGATATGATCACTATATATAAATATATAAGGGGATATGATCACTATATATAAATATATAAGGGGATACGATCACTATATATAAATATATAAGGAGGTATGATCACTATATATAAATATATAAGGGGGATATGATCACTATATATAAATATATAAGGGGGATATGATCACTATATATAAATATATAAGGGGATACGATCACTATATATAAATATATAAGGAGGTATGATCACTATATATAAATATATAAGGGGATATGATCACTATATATAAATATATAAGGAGGTATGATCACTATATATAAATATATAAGTGGGATATGATCACTATATATAAATATATAAGGGGGATATGATCACTATATATAAATATATAAGGGGGATACGATCACTATATATAAATATATAAGGGGGATATGATCACTATATATAAATATATAAGGGGATATATCACTATATATAAATATATAAGGGGATATGATCACTATATATAAATATATAAGGGGATATGATCACTATATATAAATATATAAGGGGATATGATCACTATATATAAATATATAAGGGGATATGATCACTATATATAAATATATAAGGGGATATGATCACTATATATAAATATATAAGGGGATATGATCACTATATATAAATATATAAGGGGATATGATCACTATATATAAATATATAAGGGGGATATGATCACTATATATAAATATATAAGGGGGATATGATCACTATATATAAATATATAAGGGGGATATGATCACTATATATAAATATATAAGGGGATATGATCACTATATATAAATATATAAGGGGGATATGATCACTATATATAAATATATAAGTGGATATGATCACTATATATAAATATATAAGGGGGATATGATCACTATATATAAATATATAAGGGATATGATCACTATATATAAATATATAAGGGGGATATGATCACTATATATAAATATATAAGGGGATATGATCACTATATATAAATATATAAGGGGGATATGATCACTATATATAAATATATAAGGGGGATATGATCACTATATATAAATATAAGGGGATATGATCACTATATATAAATATATAAGGGGATATGATCACTATATATAAATATATAAGGGGATATGATCACTATATATAAATATATAAGGGGGATATGACCACTTTGTATTCAGCACATATGGCTGACAGTGAATTCCACCTGCTGATTGGTTGCTATGGGTTGCTACACCAGTATTATACTCTGCACTCATTACATTAGTATAATTTACAGGAAAGCCAGTCCTCAGATCTGTACTCCATAGAATCTTCTGCCTGAATGGGAGAAAAAAAATAGTTTTGTGCTTGTAATCCCATTTAATGTTTTTTTTCTTTTACAGTACGGGACAATTGGCATATTCTATTATTTTAAAAAGAAGGTAAGTGATGTATCTTCTTTGTGACACAAGGTGACACAATTTGGCTAAAATAAACATGATACAATTTTGGTTCATTATATAAAAGTTATGCAAAGAGAGAGGGAGCTACAGTATATATCACTTCGTAGCAGCTCTTGTTTCTATTCACACTTATTTTCAGCACTTTCTGGGGGAGCCCGTAATGCTCATTTACAAAGTGCTACCCCCGTTGTACAGAAATTGAAGCATTTGCTGCACAAATTGCTGCCATTTATTAATGGTCGCTTTCAAAGCCAATTTGTGTACAAAGCACTTCTACATACATGTAACACGTTTTTGGACTATCCAGACCAACGGGGTTAACAACCAGCTAGTATACTAGTGAATGGGTTACACTGAACTCTAACACTCAAGGCAGGGCCTTCGCAAAAGGAAAGTATTGAAGGTGTGGTGTAGTGCAACTACAAGTCCCACAGGCTACTGTATTTTAACCAATAAAGAAATGGATGCCAGGAGGTTCTTGCAAATCAAACAGAACAAAATAACTTTATTTGTCAGAGACAAATGATCCACAGGTTACTTACATCAGTAAAGAGGCATTTTCAGAATATATAGGCACACAGCTCAGACAGAATATCAGAGGCAGGTACATTCCCTGAGGATGTAGTCAAGGCAGTACAGCACCTCCAGGCAGAAATAACTCACATGTGGTCTGGATTTCACCCAGTGGAGGGGTCAGGGAGGAGAAGCTAAAGTCTGACACCTTATCCACTGTGTCCCTTCACTGTAGGCAAATCTTACAGCCTGGGAAGCTACTCCCTGTTACACCTCCCTGATGGAGCACAAAGCTGCTCTTTCTCTCTTCCATCACTGTCTTACTCTCCTAGAGAGTCTATAACATTATATTCCTGCCACTCACTAGCCTCATTCACGGGGTCCCTGCTCCCCGACTTCCAAACTAGAGGTTCAGGTCCCTCTATGGCAAACTGGCTTTACTGGGCCTTGTTGTACCCAGACTCCCAGGAAACATCCAGCTGAATCAGCAACCAGAAGCCAAACTCCTCCCCTTCTCACTCACTATACCAAAGTGTGACAAGGTGTGGTCACAACATCTCTTGGCCAATAACTGGGATATGTAAATTACAACTAGATGCATGGGCATCTGCCAGCAACTAGGAAGTGTAAGGATTTAAAGCCATAAGGGCACATTAACCCTATGGGCCCCTACATACATACAGTCATATGAAAACCTTTGGGAACCCCTCTCAGCCTGCATAATAACTTACTCCACTTTCAACAATAAAAAACCAGTGCTATGTATTTCATTTCCCAGAAACATCTGGTACTGGAGTGTTTGCTGAACAAAGATTTTTAGTGAAGCAGTATTCAGTTGTATGAAATTCAATCAAATTTGTGTACCCTTGTAATTTTGGTAATTTGAATGCATGTAACTGCTCAATACTGATTACTGGCAACACCAAATTGGTTGGATTAGCTCGTTAAGCCTTGAACTTCATAGGCAGGTGTGTCCAATCATGAGAAAAGGTATTAAGGTGACCAATTGCAAGTTGTACTTCTGTTTGACTCTCCTCTGAAGAGTGACAGCATGGGATCCTCAAAGCAACTCTCAAAAGATCTGAAAACAAAGATTGTTCAGTATCAGGGTTTAGGGGAAGGCTACAAAAAGCATCTCAGAGGTTTATTAAACTGTCAGTTCCAACTGTAAGGAATGGAATGAGGAAATGGAAGGCCACAGGCACAGTTGCTGTAAAACCCAGGTCTGACAGGCCAAGAAAAATCCAGGAGCGACATATGCGGAGGATTGTGAGAATGTTACAGACAAGCCAAAGATCATCTCCAAAGACCTGCAAGAAGATCTTGCTGCAGATGCAGGTGTATCTGTACATCGTTCTACAATTCAGCACAATTTGCACAAAGAACATGTGTATGGCAGGGGGATGAGAAGCCCTTTCTGCACTCACACAAACACACTCGCTTGTTCTATGGAAAAGATCATTTACACAACACACAGACATTTGGGAACAAAGAAGAACACGACATTCCAAGAAAAACACCTGCTACCGACTGTCACATTTGGTGGAAGTTCCATCATGCTGTGGGGCTGTGTGGCTAGTTCAGGGGCTGTGTGGCTAGTTCAGGGACTGTGTGGCTAGTTCAGGGGATGTGTGGCTAGTTCAGGGGATGTGTGGCTAGTTCAGGGGCTGTGTGGCTAGTTCAGGGGATGTGTGGCTAGTTCAGGGACTGTGTGGCTAGTTCAGGGGATGTGTGGCTAGTTCAGGGGATGTGTGGCTAGTTCAGGGGCTGTGTGGCTAGTTCAGGGGATGTGTGGCTAGTTCAGGGGATGTGTGGCTAGTTCAGGGGCTGTGTGGCTAGTTCAGGGGATGTGTGGCTAGTTCAGGGGCTGTGTGGCTAGTTCAGGGTCTGTGTGACTAGTTCAGGGGCTGTGTGACTAGTTCAGGGACTGTGTGGCTAGTTCAGGGTCTGTGTGACTAGTTCAGGGGTTGTGTGGCTAGTTCAGGGGCTGTGGGGCTAGTTCAGGGGCTGTGTGGCTAGTTCAGGGGCTGTGTGGCTAGTTCAGGGGCTGTGTGGCTAGTTCAGGGGCTGTGTGGCTAGTTCAGGGGCTGTGTGACTAGTTCAGGGGCTGTGTGGCTAGTTCAGGGGCTGTGTGACTAGTTCAGGGACTGGGGCCCTTGTTAAAGTTCAGGGTCGGATGAATTCAACCCAATATGAACAAATTCTTCAGGATAATGTTCAAGCATCAGTCACAAAGTTGAAGTTCCGCTGCAGGGGTCGGATATTCCAACAAGACAATGACCCTAAACTCACTTGGAAATCTACAAAGACATTTATGCAGAGGGACAAGTACAATATTCTGGAGTCCCCCGACTTGAATATCATGGAAAATCTATGGGATGATTTGCAGCAGACTGTCCATGCTCGGCAGCCATCACATTTAACTGAACTGGAGAGATTTTGTTGGACCAATGGTCACAAATAGCCACATCCACAATCCAGACACTCATCAAAGGCTATAGGAGGCGTCTAGAGGCTGTTACATTTGTAACTAAGTATTGATGGAATATCTCTGGGGTGCCCAAATTTATGCACCTGTCTATTTTTGTTATGATGTATATTGTAAATTTTCTGTTAATCCAATAATCCAATCAGTCACTGCTGAAATACTACTGTTTCCATAAGACATGTTATATATTGAAAGCTCAGCCAATGATAAACATAACTCCAAAGAATTTAGAGGGGTTCCCAAACTTTTTCATATGACTGTATGTATCATGCTCTCCTGGGGCTTGAATTTAGGACCTCCTGTTTGTTGTCCTGGGTCTGTTGCATCACCCCAGCAACCTCATTGGTTGAGCAGGGTCAGCCAATCTGCAGCCACAGTCCTAATGCGTGAGTTTTGTTGCATGGCCTGTGGCTGTACGAGGTGTCCCTTGGTGCTGCAATTACACTGGAATTATGTGGAAAGGCTGCATTGTGGGTTAATAGCATGGAAAATTGCATCTAAAGTTACACTTTGCACACTACCAGTGTAGGTTTCTTACTAGTCTGAGTATGCTAAGAATATTGCATATGCGCTATGCAGCAGGATAGATTCATTTCCTGAATTTAGCACTTTATAGAGATTATTTACTTTTACACAGGTTGCAAGTGCTAAAATTTTAAGGGGGTGCAAGAGTGTGCCCCTTAGTGTGCAACTAGCACTTGCACCCCAGGAAATGCTGCACTCTTCTTGTAGTGCTGCTCTGAAAATCCATTATGAGGAATCGACCACACTACCAGGAGGTGTAAAACTGGCAGGCAGTAAGGGCATACCCTGTTGTAGCCTTATCTTCTACTGCTTCCATCTTCACCATCTGAATGAATATGCAAATTAAGTGATAGGTGTTGGATATTCCTACATGCATCCCCTTGTCTGCCACTTCTTGTTGTATAGAGCACTGACAAATGCAGTATTGTTTCTATTTGTGCAGATGAGACTAAATTGTGCAGAACTATAGGTTCCATGCAGGATGCTGCCACTTTGCACAGTGATTTGTCTAAACTGGAAAACTGGGCAGCAAACTGGAAAATGAGGTTCAATGTTGATAAATGCAGGTTATGCACTTTGGCAAAAATAATATAAATGCAAGTTATACACTAAATGGCAGTGTGTTGGGAGTTTCCTTAACTGAGAAGGATCTTGGGGTCTTTGTAGATAACAAGTTGTCTAATTCTGGGCAGTGTCATTCTGTGGCTACTAAAGCAAATAAAGTTCTTGTATAAAAAAGGGCATTAACTCAAGGGATGAAAACATAATTGTGTCTCTTTATAGGTCCCTGGTGAGGCCTCATCTGGAGTATGGGGGCAGTTTTGGACTCCAGTCCTTAAGAGGGATATAAATGAGCTGGAGAGAGTGCAGAGACTAAGTGCAACTAAACTATATGGTACAAAAAAGTACTACTACAGTTTATATTAACAGGCTGCTGTGTAGCAGTGCATGTATGGCTGCCCCCATGGTTACACAGCAGCTTGTTTATATAAACTATAGTAGTACTTATCTGTTATCTACTGTGTATCCTGTGCTTGAATGGCTGCCCCCATGGCTACACAGCAGCTTGTTTATATAAACTATAGTAGTACTTATCTGTTATCTACTGTGTATCCTGTGCTTGAATGGCTGCCCCCATGGCTACACAGCAACTTGTTTATATAAACTATAGTAGTACTTATCTGTTACCTACTGTGTATCCTGTGCTTGAATGGCTGCCCCCATGGCTACACAGCAGCTTGTTTATATAAACTATAGTAGTACTTATCTGTTATCTACTGTGTATCCTGTGCTTGAATGACTGCCCCCATGGCTACACAGCAGCTTGTTTATATAAACTATAGTAGTACTTATCTGTTATCTACTGTGTATCCTGCACTTGAATGGCTGCCCCCATGGCCACACAGCAGCTTGTTTATATAAACTATAGTAGTACTAATCTGTTATCTACTGTGTATCCTGTGCTTGAATGGCTGCCCCCATGGCCACACAGCAGCTTGTTTATATAAACTATAGTAGTTTTCTGAAGCAAACACACCAGTTATACCAGTGCAGGACAACACTGCATTATATTTGTATTACTTTAAAACACTTTCATTTTTTGATGTTACTGTTTCTTTACAGGTGAACTGCCCTTTTTTTACAGTCTCTACTTGTAAAATATGCTTTATCTTTAATAAATTTGTGAACATTCTATGGTCAAAGTAACATTCACCAAGGTGATATTTTAAATACCTTTAATATGTGGAAATGAAGTTACAGAGACAGAATAGACAAAATATTTAGCCAGTAAAATGCTCTATTGTCAGCCTAACAAAAATAATCCAATATGGATATAATGTATACAGGAAGTATTATGTGTGGGGTATGAGTGGGTTTTGTGTGTGTGAATGAGAAAATGAACAATACTGCCCTTTGTTACTGTATATATATATACATCCACAGTGGGATACACTTCCCCCACCCATATCCATAACATTCCATTTGTTGTGATTTAAGGTGAAGCTTGCTCCTTAAAAAACTATACATTTAAAAATATCTCTAATATCATGTCTACAATGCAAAAAATAAAATATAAAAGGCAAAAGTTCGATAACTTCAGATAAAATCAAATTTTTTTCTTCAGCAGTCGGAATTTGATAAACTTGGAGACCTGATTGAGTTCGACCGAGGTGACAACAAACTCTGGGGAGTCTATGTCGGATTTGGCATAGTTGTGTATCGAGATAGTAAGTAACACTACAATTCCCTTTCAAGACCCAGATCCCCCTTTTGCATTTTAATCTCAGCTGTCTCTGACCCGAGTTACTGGAAGTTCTATTGTCATTCAACTTCACAGTTTCAGTCCTCATGAAGTTATCACAGAGGGGGTGGAAGGCCATAAAATAAGAGGCTAAAACTGAGATAGGCTGCAGAAGTTGCATGACAGGGTAAACCAACAAACAATGTTATAACAATTTTTTTGTCTTTTACTGGGGCGGAACTATAGAGGAATCAGACCCTGTGGCTGCAGGGGGGCCCAGGGTGTATAGAGGACCCATGAGGTCCTCATTCATATATAATTTCAATAAATATTGGTAAAACTGGTCAACCTGGGGGCCTGAAAAATTATTTCCTTGTATGTGGGGCATCTGTTCAGAAGAGACTGTGATAAATGAGACCACCGCAGCACCCAATTCTCAACAAGCAATTTGTTATTTGCAGCAGGAATATAGTTTTGAGGTTATCGGAAATAAGCTTTTTTACATCTGAAAGACAACAGGTGCATATAAAACCCTGCAAAAGAGAGGGGATCTATAAATGCACATTCTGTGGCCTTGTGCTTCATTCTGTTCTCTTCGGTGTTTCTTTTTGGAGCAATAGCAAGATTTTCAGGGGGTACAAAAGTTGTGCTTCAACCCAACTTCAGGGTAATGGGGCTTGTGAACAGTCAGGCCCGGATTTGTGGCAAGGACGGCAGAAATTCAGGGGCGGTATGTTGCCCAGCCGCATTCAAGTAAGATGTTCCCCTTCTGCGTCACATCTGCATCGTCTTCTTGTGCCTGCACATATATGCGCATTCGCATGTCTTGAATATGCATATATGCGCATTTACGTGCAGGCGCAAGGAGATGGGGTGAACAACGCTGAAGGAAAGGGGACGACGTGGGAGGGGAAGACAGAGGGGGATGCATAAGGGGGCAATGAGCGGAGACGGCCTAGGGGCGCCCATTTGTAAATCCAGGCCTGTGAGCAGTGCAACCAGACGGTCCTGAACCTGTTGAGAATTCTAGGAGAAGAATACCAAAACAGATGACCAGATAGTCTACTCAATGTTGTGTGCAACTAAACCAACCCTTATTTCTGCTCTTTGGCATGGCTACCTGATGACCTCACTGAGTTCAGCCCCAAGCAATGGGTTAACCTGTTGGCAGTGAGCCTGCAGAAGGCCCAGGATTTGGTGCTGTTGGATGGCTGACCTTACACTGCTGTGCCCAGTAAACCAAATTTTGGTCCACAACCTCAAGACTTTGTGGGGTTCTGTACTGTTCTACTGTACCTGGTGGAGTCTGAGAGTCTGAATCAAGAGCAGTTGAACCCACATGTTCAAACCTGTGTTGAATTTGGATGAGCACGTTTCAGGCAACTTTCTAGAAATAAACAGACGCATATGTTTTCCATTGGCAATTACATTATTGCTAGTGGAAAAGCATTTTTGGGAGATTTGTTACCCATGGAGCAAATATTTATCTCAGGCAACAAATCTCCCCTTATGCCAGTACCCTTATATTGTTTTCCTAAAATGATTAAGGCAAGGCAAAGACAAGAACAGGGTGCAAGCTCATAACATTACAAATGTTATATCAGTTCAGTTTAAAATACAAATGGATTTAATTACAATTATATTAATGTGGAGCAGAACTCAGTGACAGTCTCTGTAGCCTCTGAGGTCAGTTATGATTTTCACCCTATGTTTTATATATTAAGTTTTCCCAACTTGATCCAAGAAGTAACTGACAAATTTGCCTGGAATTTCATATAGAAGAAGTTTCCCTTTATTGATATACAGTAAATAATTTAAGGCTTTTGTGATGTTTCTCATTATTGAGTTCCCTTACAATGATACTCAAGAGTTCCCTGTATAACTCAGCCTGCAGCCTTGTGCCTTTATATGGTCACAGAACAACCTCTCAGTGACTTCTAATATCCTTATCATTTACAGTAGGGGGTACATTATCCCTTATAATACATGAGTGATACTCAGAGTTCCCTGTATAACTCAGCCTGCAGCCTTGTGTCTTTATATGGTCACAGAACAACCCCTCAGTGACTTCTAATATCCTTATCATTTACAGTAGGGGGTACATTATCCCTTATAATACATGAGTGATACTCAGAGTTCCCTGTATAAATCCGCCTGCAGCCTTGTGTCTTTATATGGTCACAGAACAACCCCTCAGTGACTTCTAATATCCTTATCATTTACAGTAGGGGGTACATTATCCCTTATAATACATGAGTGATACTCAGAGTTCCCTGTATAACTCAGCCTGCAGCCTTGTGTCTTTATATGATCACAGAACAACCCCTCAGTGACTTCTAATATCCTTATCATTTACAGTAGGGGGTACATTATCCCTTATAATACATGAGTGATACTCAGAGTTCCCTGTATAACTCAGCCTGCAGCCTTGTGCCTTTATATAGTCACAGAACAAACCCTCAGTGACTTCTAATATCCTTATCATTTACAGTAGGGGGTACATTATCCCTTATAATACATGAGTGATACTCAGAGTTCCCTGTATAACTCAGCCTGCAGCCTTGTGCCTTTATATGGTCACAGAACAACCCCTCAGTGACTTCTAATATCCTTATCATTTACAGTAGGGGGTACATTATCCCTTATAATACATGAGTGATACTCAGAGTTCCTTGTATAACTCAGCCTGCAGCCTTGTGTCTTTATATGGTCACAGAACAACCCCTCAGTGACTTCTAATATCCTTATCATTTACAGTAGGGGGTACATTATCCCTTATAATACATGAGTGATACTCAGAGTTCCCTGTATAACTCAGCCTGCAGCCTTGTGCCTTTATATGGTCACAGAACAACCCCTCAGTGACTTCTAATATCCTTATAATTTACAGTAGGGGGTACATTATCCCTTATAATACATGAGTGATACTCAGAGTTCCTTGTATAACTCAGCCTGCAGCCTTGTGCCTTTATATGGTCACAGAACAACCCCTCAGTTACTTCTAATATCCTTATCATTTACAGTAGGGGGTACATTATCCCTTATAATACATGAGTGATACTCAGAGTTCCCTGTATAACTCAGCCTGCAGCCTTGTGCCTTTATATGGTCACAGAACAACCCCTCAGTGACTTCTAATATCCTTATCATTTACAGTAGGGGGTACATTATCCCTTATAATACATGAGTGATACTCAGAGTTCCCTGTATAACTCAGCCTGCAGCTTTGTGCCTTTATATGGTCACAGAACAACCCCTCAGTGACTTCTAATATCCTTATCATTTACAGTAGGGGGTACATTATCCCTTATAATACATGAGTGATACTCAGAGTTCCCTGTATAACTCAGCCTGCATCCTTGTGCCTTTATATGGTCACAGAACAACCCCTCAGTGACTTCTAATATCCTTATCATTTACAGTAGGGGGTACATTATCCCTTATAATACATGAGTGATACTCCGAGTTCCCTGTATAACTCAGCCTGCAGCCTTGTGTCTTTATATGGTCACAGAACAACCCCTCAGTGACTTCTAATATCCTTATCATTTACAGTAGGGGGTACATTATCCCTTATAATACATGAGTGATACTCAGAGTTCCCTGTATAACTCAGCCTGCAGCCTTGTGCCTTTATATGGTCACAGAACAACCCCTCAGTGACTTCTAATATCCTTATAATTTACAGTAGGGGGTACATTATCCCTTATAATACATGAGTGATACTCAGAGTTCCTTGTATAACTCAGCCTGCAGCCTTGTGCCTTTATATGGTCACAGAACAACCCCTCAGTTACTTCTAATATCCTTATCATTTACAGTAGGGGGTACATTATCCCTTATAATACATGAGTGATACTCAGAGTTCCCTGTATAACTCAGCCTGCAGCCTTGTGCCTTTATATGGTCACAGAACAACCCCTCAGTGACTTCTAATATCCTTATCATTTTACAGTAGGGGGTACATTATCCCTTATAATACATGAGTGATACTCAGAGTTCCCTGTATAACTCAGCCTGCAGCTTTGTGCCTTTATATGGTCACAGAACAACCCCTCAGTGACTTCTAATATCCTTATCATTTACAGTAGGGGGTACATTATCCCTTATAATACATGAGTGATACTCAGAGTTCCCTGTATAACTCAGCCTGCATCCTTGTGCCTTTATATGGTCACAGAACAACCCCTCAGTGACTTCTAATATCCTTATCATTTACAGTAGGGGGTACATTATCCCTTATAATACATGAGTGATACTCCGAGTTCCCTGTATAACTCAGCCTGCAGTCTTGTGCCTTTATATGGTCACAGAACCCCTCAGTGACTTCTAATATCCTTATCATTTACAGTAGGGGGTACATTATCCCTTATAATACATGAGTGATACTCAGAATTCCCTGTATAACTCAGCCTGCAGCCTTGTGTCTTTATATGGTCACAGAACAACCCCTCAGTGACTTCTAATATCCTTATCATTTACAGTAGGGGGTACATTATCCCTTATAATACATGAGTGATACTCCGAGTTCCCTGTATAACTCAGCCTGCAGTCTTGTGCCTTTATATGGTCACAGAACCCCTCAGTGACTTCTAATATCCTTATCATTTACAGTAGGGGGTACATTATCCCTTATAATACATGAGTGATACTCAGAATTCCCTGTATAACTCAGCCTGCAGCCTTGTGTCTTTATATGGTCACAGAACAACCCCTCAGTGACTTCTAATATCCTTATCATTTACAGTAGGGGGTACATTATCCCTTATAATACATGAGTGATACTCCGAGTTCCCTGTATAACTCAGCCTGCAGTCTTGTGCCTTTATATGGTCACAGAACCCCTCAGTGACTTCTAATATCCTTATCATTTACAGTAGGGGGTACATTATCCCTTATAATACATGAGTGATACTCAGAGTTCCCTGTATAACTCAGCCTGCAGCCTTGTGCCTTTATATGGTCACAGAACAACCCCTCAGTGACTTCTAATATCCTTATCATTTACAGTAGGGGGTACATTATCCCTTATAATACATGAGTGATACTCAGAGTTCCCTGTATAACTCAGCCTGCAGCTTTGTGTCTTTATATGGTCACAGAACAACCCCTCAGTGACTTCTAATATCCTTATCATTTACAGTAGGGGGTACATTATCCCTTATAATACATGAGTGATATTCAGAGTTCCCTGTATTATTATATTTTTTTAATTATTATATATTACAAAAGGGGGTATACAGGTGTAGATCCATTATCCAGAACCCCATTATCCAGAAAGCTCAGAATTATGGAAAGACCATCTCCCATAGACTCCATGTTATCCAAATATCCCAGAATTCGCTGAAAAACTGTTGTATAGTCTGGCGATGTGTGGTGTATTATCCTGCAGTTTTTTACACAGCATAATCAATATAGACCTTATAATTGTGTGTAAATTGCCCAACTGATATATGAAAACTATACAGTCATGCTAATGCAAATTAGGCAAAAATAAGGTATCTGTGTTCTTTGCAGAAGATGGAGTAGTGACTATAGATCACATTAGAAACATTGCAGGCTCCGGGACCTTTAAAGTCAATAATAAATTTGATGAGAAACTGAAACCTCGCTCTGGTGAGTTAGTGGCAAAGAAGGCATGGAATCAGCTTAGTGTCAAATCTGCAGAAGAAAATGATGAACTATTTGTTACACGACTGAGATATGGAATTGCTTGTTCAGATGAGGTAGGTTTCCTTGTTATATTATTAATGTATGCCCATATACTGCTATCTATGGTATTTTCAATGGCTTAAATACTGAAATTTATTTGAAATTGCATGGCCCACCTGCATACACAAATACCCTCACACATATACACACAAGCTTGTGTATAGAGTTAATGACAGAGATTCTGGAGCCCCACTCAGGGTGTAACAATAGAGGCAGCACTTTCTGGTCTCTGAGGAGGTCTAACAACATAAGACAGTAAGGGTCAGTGAGTTGAGAGGCCCTAAGTTCCACCTAGAAACTCCATATGTTATACCAGTTAAGAGACCTAAGTGATAGAGATGTAGTGCAAAATTTAATGACATTATTACCTTTATTTTCAAGTATAAAAAGTGTAAGCCTCTATAAACAAAAGCTGAGATCAGGAAAATTCAGCCAGAGAAGGTTTATTATGTATAACTGTACGGACCGATTGTGTGCACAGCAATAAAACAGATTGCTGATCCCAAGCACATATTTAAGACATACAGGTATAGGATATGTTATCCGGAAACCCGTTATCCAGAAAGCTCAGAATTACAGAAAGGCCGTCTTCCATAGTCTCCGTTTTATCCAAATAATCCAAATTCTTGAAAATGATTTCCTTTTTCTGTGTAATAATAAAACAGTAGTTTGTACTTGATCCCAACTAAGATATAATTAATCCTTATTGGAGGCAAAACCAGCCTATTGGGTTTATTTCATGTTTATATGATTTTCTAGTAAACTTAAGGTATGAAGATCCAAATTATGGAAAGATCCATTATCCAGAAAGCCTCAGGTCCCGAGCATTCTGGATAACAGGTTCTATCAGGCCCGGATTTGTGGCGAGGCCACATAGGCCCGGGCCTAGGGCGGCAAAAAATAGGGGCGGCATGCCACCCAGCCGCATTATGGGGACATGTGCGTCCCCATTCAATTACACCAGCTGCGCTGGCGCTTTTTCGGCGGCGCGCTGGGAAGGGGAAGAGATCCTTTGTTTCATATGAAATGATCTCACTCACATAGAGCAAAAGGAGCACAGAGCAGCACAGTAGCATGGCCTTCAAAAAGATCTCCTGCTGGGCCTTGCTATAATGAGACCTAGCATAGGAAATTTCCCATCGGCCCCTTATTGCCTCCACGTACCTGTATAAAAATATATACAGTATATTCCAAGGTGTCAGGTTCTCTGGTTGGCCATAGGAGAAAACTGTTAAAAAAAACAGAAAACAGTTAAAAGCTGGTATTGCAGAGGCACTAGAACAAAGCAGAGAGGGTAGTCAACACAAAATATGCAATACTTGCTGTAAGGGTAACTGAAAGGGACAAAGCAGGAATTATTATTTTTCCTTTTACTTTCAGAATCCGCCTCCTGATGCCGGAGAGATACTTCGTTTTTCATTCCACAACCAGGAGCACTGGGGTATTTATATAGGAGACAGAGATGTGATCTATCTCAACAGAGGTAAGAGTTAGAGAATGCTATTGTACTAATGCTATTGTACTAATGCTATTGTACTGATGAACTGTGCCAGTATACGTTTGTTTTGCTTCTGTGCCAATGTGACTTCAACTGCCAAGGCCAAGATATTCAATAAACAGTCTGCCAGTAATCTCCCTCTTAAAGTGGTGGTTCACCTTCGATGAAAAAAAGATCCTAACATTATGTTTAGTGTAATAAAACAGTCATTGGGGGTCATGTATAAAGTTCGCACAGCACATATTTTTCGCAAATGGTTGTATTGCGCATGTTTTTTCCTGAACGCTAATATATTGCACTGCTCTGCCCGTCTTTCCAGTTTTTGTGAATTCGCAGTGTGAATACATTTTCACAAATCGCGCGCAAATGAGACGGGAGTTTGCGCAAGCGCACCCAATGTGCGAGGTTGTTGTGCGCAAAAATAGCGTTGACAGTAACTTAAATTTGCAGTTTGCGAATCTGTTTTGCGAATGTTTTATCCGCCACCAAAGTTGTGGCCCTGTCTTAATGTGTTAAATAACTCCATAATGTCTTAAATAATTTAAGACAGGGCCTTAATTTAGGGTCAGGTTTCATGTGACACTGTGACCTGACTGAATCCAGACTCCTGGACTATTTACAACCCACCTTAATTCATTGTATTATCACTACAATTGATCTCTATCTATCTGTAACTTCCTAATTTATTGCCCATGAATAACTTTCACTGATCTAACAAAATATAAGCTGTGCCTTTCCAGCTTTCATTTGTAGTTTGTCTGACGAAGGGGCCTTGGTGCTCCGAAAGCTTGCAATCTATTTTTTTTATTGTTAGCCAATATAGGTATCACTTCTACAATACTTTTTGTATTTGCTTGTTTTTTTATTTGTTATTTTAAAATAAAAGTGAAAACATGGAAAAACCTATACTTAACACTATTTTTGCCCCAATCATTGTTGTGTTACCCTTGTCTGCATAGATGTTTCTTTTACTTATTTTTCTATTTGGACATATAATGGCCAACTTTGCAAGGCATCCAGCCTGCAGGTCTAATGGATGACTGGCTACATACAGGAATAACCAGATACTATTGATTTGCTCTTTTGGGCCAGCAAACAAAATCATCAAGTTTGCAGGAAATTAAAAAAAAGGGCTGTTGTGCCTCATTGGCCAACCATGTATAAGCCACCTGATGACAAGGTGTTTCAGCAGATAAAACTTTTAGCGTGGGCAGATCTAATGTTATGCTACTGAATAACAGGATGGTCTGTCAAAACTGACCCTTGATTGGACATCCACAGCAAGACGGTCTGGTAGTATGGTCAAACTAGGCCAAACTGCTGAACCAAACCTGGCCATACTGTTTATGACCAGCTTTACAGTTGGTTCCAGTAGAGACAGATGTTCTCCTTACAGTACTTAAGGAATGGATGGAATGAGGAGGGACAAACATTACTTTACATTGCAGCATCATCATAAAAATTAGGTGCCGTTTGCTACTCGTCAACTAATAGGTTCTGTGCAAATGTGTCAACTACGTTACCATTTGCTTCATCTTCATATCCAATGATAATATCTCTAATTCTCTGAACCTTCAGAAACAGCTTATGTACAGCAGATCGATCTAGACTATTTGAAGGACATCAGAATAATTAGGAAATATGATCATAAGTTAAAGCCTAAAAAGCAAGACAACATCACGATGGAAGCTAAAAAAAGAGTTGGGGAGAAGATGACTTGGGGGGAGGACACTGATCAGCTGTTTGCAACTGAACTGAGATATGGACTGAAGTTCTCAGATAAGGTAAGGAAATATCAATCCTACTTTTAATCCTCTGGTACAGTGATTCTGAAATTAATATTATAGCTGTAATCATCAGGGCTCAATTACTAAAACCAGGCTACTTTACAGGTAAGCAGTACTCATGGCAAAAAGTTACAGATTTGCTTAAAAATAAAACAATTTTAATTGGTTGCCATTGGATAGTGCCCATTTCCACATCTGTTCTCTATTGGCGTTGACTATTTTTATCCAGGAGTGAAACTGAGAGGTCATTGATGGCATAAATTTTTCATTCACAACTGATGACGTTTTTAAAATTTTCCCTAATTTTAATATGCAAATTAGGAATTCCATTTAATATTCAACAGAATCTTTTGTTGAGGATTTGGTAATTGACTGAATCTAAGAATGATAAATTCAGGGCTTTGCTACTATTTATGGGATATGCTTTTATTCAGAGCCTCTCCTGTTGACACTGCTCTGACATTCAAATAATGTGTGGTCAGCAAGAGTAACTAGAAGGCTACACTACAAGTCAAATAAAGTAACTTGCTTTTAGTTATAATATTTGTTATTCTCTATGATTTTGAGGAAGGTGTTGTTCCGAAGTTCTCCTTTGAGGTAACGCTATAGTAAACTGAGTGGCACAGTTCAGTAACTATGATCTTTACCCCAATATTTTGCTTCTAGATGAGACCTTAATTCTCAGGGGTTGAGCCCTCACAACAGGTGATGGGTACAGGCAGTGCTTAGCACAATAATTGGGTGCCAGTGGTAATCTGCAAAGAAGTTCACATAAGAATGAGCAGGAATGTAGAGCAACAGTGGATCGGCTTATATTCATAGAACCAATGGTCAGTATTAGTCCCCGCAGGGAGGAAACATACACAGCAGCAATGAAGGTACACCCAAATTTCAGCCTTTACCATAAGTGGAACCTGAGGGGAATCTCTACATCCCTAGGTCTGTACACTTAGTCCCTACTCTGGGCAATTAGTACCCGTATCCTAATCCCACTCACTCTCCTCGTCAGAGCATCAGGCTGCTCAGCTAAATAGTCTGCCACTCCTAGAGTGACCTCTTAAGGTGAGTAGCCTGTCCTTATTAGACCTGACCTGTCTAGGTTCCACTTCCTCCTTCTTGCCTGCTCAGGCAAGGGGATAAACAAAATGGACCCTGAGCACATTGTTGCTCAGGTACTATATACTTTAACACATACCACCTACTGGACACTTATTGAACTACAGGGGTATAGCTAAATGAAGGATCAGGTTCCCCTCCTAACTGTGTTTTAGGACCCAGCTTAGGAGCCTATAATACTAGGAGAATGCCTGTTAAATAATGAGTGGCTAATTTACCAGTCCCCTACAGGTGCAAAAAGACTAATTTATAAAACCTTCTGCAAATTTTGTTCTTGAGCAGCAGCCACCCCCTGAGCCTGGAGATCTGATTGAGTTTGTGCGCCTGTGGGGTATCTACAGACACTGGGGAGTCTATGTTGGAGATGGCAACCTTGTGCACCTGCAATGTAAGTGAAGTTAATTTTCCTTTCATGTCCCAGATCTTGCTGATTTTTAGAATGTGACCTGAGATATTTCCTAAATCCTAAATCACCATAGGTAGGTGACCAGGTGCAAATTTGGCCAGTGTTTACAAATGACCCCCAAGGACTTGTTATGAATGACAAAAGCTAAATGCAAGTAGAGCACAAATAGCACCAGGGTTACAACCTGTCCTGCGTTGAACTGGACAGCATTATTTTCAAAAGAAGAGCTGCCCAGGTCAAAACTGCCTGCCAGGTTTTCCAAATTAGGAAATCTGGACAGGGCTCCCCTTGCCAATTGCCATGACATAGCCCTGCCACGAGCATGTCACCACCCACCTCCCTGCTCAGACTCCAAGGAGCTGGAAGGTGGCAAGCCTAAATAGCATCCATAAATAGTCAAGTATAAGTAATGGCTATTGAGAAATACACTATATGAGACACAGGATAAACTATGTAGCAGCCATAGAGTCTTGAGAAATAGCCAACATCTCTTTACAACATCAACAACGCGCAGGTAAACCAGATATTTATCCAACTTCAATCTGGGTGATAGAGAAGTACATTTAAGTCCCCTATGGAGGCCAGCAGAAAAGTCCTAAATGGAGATCTTGTCTTGTACCAAACTTTGATTGCTAATCCTTGATATGAAAAAAATTTAGTGAATATTTTATAGCTCAGGTTTTCAAAAATAAAATCTTACAAATTTCAATACAAAATGCTCAAAAATTAAGCTGCCAACTTTTTAAAAAGTCAATGGGGTATGCATCTGAACATTTAAGCAACTGTAAAAGAATAAGTAAACCTTAAAAATAAGTGAATGTAAAATTGATGAGGGGGCTATTCTAGCACTTTTGTCATTTACATTCATTATTTATTTTGTTTTTATTCCAAGATATTAAGGGATACATGTGCTGTTAATATGAATGAATTTTGTTACAACAGCGCCACCTGCTGGTCAGTTTCCCACCAGTCTGACCAGCAAGTAGTCAAGGAATTTGTCAGGAGAAAGAAAGAGGCTGATGTTCTTCTGCTTAGGAAAACAATTAGAAACCTTTCTCAAATCTTTCCTAAGCAGAAGAACATCAGCCTCTTTCTTTCTCCTGACAACTTCCTTGACTACTTGCTGGTCAGACTGGTGGGAAACCGACCAGCAGGTGGCGCTGTTGGAACAAAATTCATTCATATTAACAGCACATGTATCCCTTAATATCTTGGAATAAAAACAAAATAAATAATGAATGTAAATGACAAAAGTGCTTAGAATAGCCCCCTCATCAATTTTACATTCACTTATTTTAAATGTTTACTTATCCTTTAATTGAAGCACTTGAGATTTTACAGCTTTGTTAAAAATAACACAGAACAATGTGATCTTTGTTAGCAATTTCCTTTTTTCATTAAATTCTGCCATAAATACTAAGACCCTTTTCCATCCTAGTGTATCATTTCTAAGACAATGACTGTCATTCAAGATATAAGATGTTTTTGATTGCAAAATAGTTAACTTTTTTAACGTATTTTCGCGTTCCCTTTTTTCCAAATTTTTTCTCAAATCTATAAAAAGCCAACTAATTTTTTTTTAAAATTTTTTTGAATAAATAACTACTTTATTAAATGAGTCTGTCTTTTGGTTAAAATGATAATAGTGCTAATTCTTCAGAACTTTGTTTGTGAAGATTCTCATTCATCCAGGTCATGGCAGATCTCTAGAAATAAGTCAAATCAACTGGACTTGCTGTGTTTTTCTTGAAGACGATTCACCAGTCAACCAACTGGCTTTCTTGATTCAGAATAATTTGTACATAGGATCTTGCTTCGCTATATATCCTCTGTATTCTGGAATGTTGCTCCAATCAGCATAATCGGTTTATCATAATACACAACAATGTCATTGAATAAGGTTTTGATTGTATTAGCAAGATTGAAGCTTTGATGTCTTATTAAAGCTTCCTGTTTGACTCCCACCATCCACTAGATCACAAACTGGGGGTCATCAAAACTCTACATCACAGAGCAGACAAGATCTCCACCAGCACAGAGGCTAAGTTGAAAGAGAGAGGGTCCCTGAAGACATGTGGGTATCCAGATTGGGCTTTTGTGAAAACCGGTAGAAAAAGAAGCAATAACACCAAGACTACCGGTGAAGTTGGAAAACAGGACGGGAGAAAGAACTTGGTCCTCCCATATGTAGCTGGGGTGTCGGAAAAAGGATTTTTAATAAACACCACATCCTTATCTGCTTTAAACCCAGCAACACACTGAGGCAGCAACTAGTTCACCCAAAAGAGCCAACCGCAAAGCACAAGAAGAGTAACATTGTGTATCCAGTGCAATGAGGAGTGCTCTGATCTGTATGTGGGGAAACCAAACAACAGTTACACCAGCGTATGGCGCAGAACAGAAGAGTCAGCTCCTCTGGTCAGGACTCAGCCGTGTACCTACATCTAAAAGAAAAAGGACACACATTTGAAGACTGCCAAGTCCAGATTCTAGGCCGGGAGAGCGACTGGTTCAAGAGAGGTGTTAAAGAAGCCATATATGTAAAAACTGAAAAACCAAGTTTGAATAGAGGCTGGGAGGGTGCGACATCTATTGTCTGACACATACAATGCTGTTTTGGCACCTCTCCCTGGAAGGTTTAATAACACATCAAAGCTCCAATCTTGCTAATACAATTAACACCTGACTTAATGACATCATTGTGGATTATGATAAACAGATTATGCCGATTGGAGCAACATTTCAGAGGATATATAGCGAAGCAAGATCCTATGTGCAAGTTATTCTGAATCAAGAAAGCCAGTTGGTTGACTGGTGAAACGTCTTCAAGAAAAACACAGCAAGTCCAGTTGATTTGACTTATTTCTTCATAACTTTGTTTTGATGGTGAAAAGGCACAAGGACTTTGCAAAAGGAATTTATCTATATATGTGCAAATTTAGTACTATAGGTATGGGATCCGTTATCCAGAAACCCGTTATTCAGAAATCTCTGATTTACTGAATGGCTGTCTCCCATAGACTACATTATAATGAAATAATCCAAATTTTTAAGAATGATTTCCTTTTTCTCTGTATAGGTATGGGATCCTTTATCTGGAAACCCGTTATCCAGAAAGTTCCAAATTACGGAAAGGCTGTCTCCCATAGATTTCATTGTAATAAAATAATCCAAAAATGTAAAAATGGTTTCCTTTTTCTCTGTAATAATAAAACAGTCGCTTGTACTTGATCCCAACTAAGATATAATTAATCCTTTTTGGAAGCAAAACCAGCCTATTGGGTTTATTTAGGGGCAGATTTATCAAGCTTCGAAATTCGACCATCGAATTGGGCAAATTTTTCTTTTTGAATTTTTTGTCCGTTTTCGGTCTACCGTATATACTCGAGTATAAGCCGACCCGAGTATAAGCCGAGGTACCTAATTTTACCTACGAAAATTGGGAAAACTAATTGACTCTAGTATAAGCCTAGACACAACTACAGCCCTGTCTCCCAGCAGCGCACATTCTGCCAAAGCGACCCCCCCAGCGATCAACCGGACTTCTTTGCAAAGTTGATGGTGACAGAGAATTGCCAAACGGATTACTGTGTGCATTGTCCCGCTGTCCCACTACCATGTGCAGAGGGTGCTGTGTGATATTGTCATCACTGTTAATCCTTCATATAACCAACAGAGGGCGCTGTGTGATATTGCAGTCACTGTTATTCTTCCATATAACCAACAGATGGCGCTGTGTGATATTGCAGTCACTGTTATTCTTTCATATAACCAACAGAGGGCGCACTGTTATTCTTTCATACAACCAACAGATGGCGCTGTGTGATATTGCAGTCACTATTAATGTTTCATATAACCAACAGAGGGCGCACTGTTATTCTTTCATACAACCAACAGATGGCGCTGTGTGATATTGCAGTCACTGTTGTTCTTTCATATAACCAACAGATGGCGCTGTGTGATATTGCAGTCACTGTTAATCTTTCATATAACCAACAGAGGGCGCACTGTTATTCTTTCATACAACCAACAGATGGCGCTGTGTGATATTGCAGTCACTGTTATTCTTTCATATAACCAACAGATGGCGCTGTGTGATATTGCAGTCACTGTTATTCTTTCATATAACCAACAGAGGGCGCACTGTTATTCTTTCATATAACCAACAGAGGGCATTGTGGGATATTGCAGTCTCTCCCCAAGTGTACTGTTGGTATAGGAATGATTAAAAGTGACTGCAATCTCGGCTATGCGGGTCGGGAACCTCTGACCTGTGTATAAGCCGAGGTAGACTTTTTCAGCACATTTTGGATGCTGAAAAACTCGGCTTATACTCGGGTATATACGGTAAGTAAAATTGTTCGAATCGAACGATTTAAAAAAAAAAAACTTCGACTTTTTAAAATTTACCCAAACTTTGGCTCTAGGTTCCAGGAGGTCCCCATAGGCTAACATAGCAATTCGGCAGGTTTAAAGTGGTGAAGTGTCTAAGTTTTTTAAAGAGACAGTACTTTGATTTTCAAATGGTCAAATATTCAAAGTATTTTCAATTTGAATCAAAGTCTAATTTGGCCTATTCGATGGTCGAAGTACCCAAAAAATACTTCGAAATTCAAAGTTTTTTAATTCGAAAATTCACTTCGACCCTTAGTAAATGTGCCCCTTAATGTTTACATGATTTTCTAGTAGACAATGTATGAAGATCCAAATGACAGAAATATCCCTTATCCGGAAAACTGAGCATTCTGGATAACAGGTCCCATACCTGTACTAGCACCACCTAATACTACTTTGTATTATTTAACCCAAGCACTCATTACTCGTGCTCCATTTTACAGTATTTGGTATTGTAACAAATTCAAGGAAAAAATGGTTACAGAACTTACAATGGGTAGCAATCTCGCCTTGTACATTTTTTTCAACAATCATTTGTATGTAATAACACAAAGCTATAGAGTACAGGGTTTGACCTGCTGAGACAGTTTACTAAATACCGCATAACTTGTCCATTGCTTATCTTCATATCTTGTCTTCTCTCTATTAGCGGATTTGGATTCAATATTTACCTCATTATTTAAAACAACATCTTCATCTAGAGGTAAGTAAACTAGTGGTTGTATACTCCTGTAAATTGTATTTCTTTTTATAAATGATGTTTAGTGATGAGTTATTATTGGGATGTAATTTGTCACTAAACTTTACTATAAACTTTATTATAAAGAATAATGTACCTCCTTTTGTAATCTCCTTACCTTGTCTTTTCTCTGTTAGATTTTAATTCTGTATTTACATCATTATTTAACCCAGAGTCATCATTTAAAGGTAAGTAAACTAGTGATTCACTGCAATATTTACATTCCTCTATGATTATATCAATATACTACAGAATAGCTATGAATGGCCTGTTAGTTATATACTTAAAATCTACAAATCAGCAAATTCCCTATGGGCCAGACTGTAATTTTTATCCTTATAATACACAAAAGACATGAATATCCTGTAAATTATATCCTTATAAACGGTGAGTTCTGATGTCATCAGTTATAAACGGTGAGTAGTGATGTCATTTCTGTTACATGACTCACTGAAACATGTGTATTATAATAAATAAAGTACCCCCTGTTGTAAAATATGAGGATATTAGAAGTCACCATGGAGTTCCATGACCTGTATAACTCGGCTTTCGGCCTCGTACTTTTATATGGTCATGAAACTCCTCGGTAACTTATAATATCCTTATGTTTTTCAAGAGGGGGCACTTTATTCACTATATAAATGGCACATTTCGATGTCAGAATGTGCCATATCAAAGGATGACAAAAAATGCAGCTGTAACACAGGTGGACTACAGTGAGAGAAGAACATTGAAAAGCACAGGGGAACGAAAGGGGAATAAACTGGTGTGGCATTGTGTGTATTATAATAGAGCACAGCACATAGAAACACTGTCGATTATAATGAATAATGCACCCCATACCTGTATAAAAGCACGAGGCTGCAGGTCTTTTATATGGTCACGTAACTCCTTGGTGACTTCTAATATCTACACACATTTCTATAGGGTTTGTGTTCAAAATTTGCACTTTTTACGCTGTACTGTTTTGGTAAATGAGGCTTTTGCGAGTTTTACATTTATTTCAAATCAAGATCTTCTTCTGACTCTTTCCAGTTTAGGTGTGAATAATAAACTCCCTATTGTGATATATAAGGAAATACCCGGGGTTCTGTGAACATACCATTAGGTCCATAAATATTTGGACAGAGACAACTTTTCTGTACATGACCACAATGAATTTTAAATGAAACAACTCAGATGCAGTTGAACTGCAGACTTTTAGCTTTAATTCAGTGGGTGGAACAAAAAGATTGTATAAAAATGTGAGGAACTAAAGCCTTTTTTTTTTTTTTTAAAACACAATCACTTCATTTCAGGGGCTCAAAAGTAATTGGACAATTTAGTCAAAGGCTATTTCATGGGCAGGTGGGGGCAATTCCTTGGTTATATCATTATCAATGAAGCAGATAAAAGCCCTGGAGTTGATTTGGGGGGTTGGTGCCTGTATGTGGAACAGACAACATGAGGACAAAGGAGCTCTCCATGCAGGTGAAACAAGTCCTCCTTAAGCTGCAAAAACAGAAAAAACCCATGTGAGAAATGTCTCCAATATTAGGAGAGGCAAAATCTCCAGTTTGGTACATGGTGAGAAAGAAAGAAATCACTGGTGAACTAAGCAAGGCAAAAAGACCTGGATGTCTGCGGAAGACAACAGTGATGGATGATCTCAGAATCATTTCCATGGGGAAGAGAAAGCCCTTCACAAGAGCCAAACAAGTGAAGAACAGTCTCCAGGAGGTAGAGTCTCCATATCCAAGTCTGCCATAAAGAGAAGACTGTATGAAGTAAATACAGAGGCGGCACTGCAAGGTACAAGCCACTCATAAGCATCAACAATACAAAGGCTACATTGGACTTTGCTAAAAAACATCTAAAAAAGCCAGTGCAGTTCTGCAAAACATTCTTTGGACAGATGAAACCAAGATCAACCTCTACCAGAATGGTGGCAAGAAAAAAGTCTGGAGAAGTCGTGGAGCAGCTCATGATCCAAAGCATAGCACAGTTGTGTATAAAACATTTGGGAGGCAGTGTGATGGCTTGGGCGTGCATGGCTGCCAGTGGGACACTAGTGTTTATCCATCATGTGACACAGGACAGAAGCACAAGAATGAATTGTGAGCTCTTCAGAGACATAGGGGCAGATTTACTAAAGGGCAAAGTGGCAAACGCTGGCATTACCGCCCACAGGGACATCGGCAATTTACTAATGGGTGCAGGTGCCAATTCTCTAGCGGTTCTCCGCAAATTCACTAAAATGCGGATTTTACTGAACGTTACCTCTTTCACAACTTCACCAGCTCAGACCAGGCGAAGTGCACTGGAGTGCATAGATCTTCCTCAATCTCCTGTTACGCTGCAACATATAACATAAAGATGTCCATTCAACTTTAAATTTACTGCCGTAGGCAAATTAACCTGAGCGCAAGACCTCTTTCTGCCTAGACCTCACTAGGCAGAAATGAACACTAGCGCATCTTCGCTTTCAATTGCCGAAGTAACAATAGTGAAAAGGCGCCCACGACAAAACTCCTGTGCAGGTTCTCTAAGGGGTTGGGGATCGGCTTTTGTAAACAAGCCCAGCCTGTTAACTGATAATAACTTATTGCTTAATTTCTCACATTGTATTCTCATTAACAGAACAATGGCAGGCATTGACCAGTTCAAAGAATTCAGGTAAGTGAACCAGCAGTTAAATGTAATATTTGCAGTATAACACAAGGGAGCCATAAATATCATCTAAATTCTATTCCCATAAAACGTGTTCAGTGATGTCATTGGTTTTAAATTACATGACTCATTCAAACTTGTGCATATTATAAATAATGTACCCCCCCCCCGAATTGTAATTTATGAGGATATTTCAAGTCTCCTTGAATTCCACGACCTTTCAAACTCCTCTGTAACTTATAATATCCCTATATTTTATGATAGGGGTACATTACTCACTATATATTGTTGCTCTTAGTATTCCAATACAAGTTTTAAAAAGGAGTCATAGGTTTATGTCTACTAGTGGAAGGGGTGTACAAGTAAATTGGATGAGATATATTCCCACTGAAATCTCCTGAAACTATTTGGTTACATAGGATAACAGTCAATTAAATTGGTGTAGAATGGGCGGCAGAAATGGAGTCAAATCTGTTGACTGTATAGAACATTCCAGTTGCTAATTTCTTTATCTTATCTTTTCACTATTAGTGGATTTCAAGTTGTTATTGGATTCAGAAACTCCCATTGAAGGTAAGCAAGCTAGTTCTTCAGGATGGTTTTTCTTAGTATATCAATATAAGACCCAAAGAAACCGCTTCCGCATACCTCCCAACTGTCCCATTTACAGAGGGACAGTCCCGCTTTTGACAACTCAACCCGCAGTACTGAAAAGTCCCGACATTCTCTGCACTAAACAGCCAGAAAAAGAAACAACGTTTCTGGCAGAGAGCCCAGAACAGCCATTAGGTGCAACTAAGATACTTTGTAACAATTTTGAGATAAGCAAAGAAGTAATTGTAACAATATAAGATAACAGGTCCCTTGGGAAAAGTTATACTCACAGCTGAAAGGGCAATTCACCTTCATTAGCAAAACTGTAATAACTGAAAAAAAGCCCAGAAATATGTTCAAACTTTCATAACCTGCCAAATTTTGTAAAATGAACATGGAAATTAAGGGGTGTGGCCACAAAATGGGCGTGGTCCAACATTTTCCCTCTCTACGCTCAGCAAATTGTTTTGTCCCTCTTTTTATTTAAATGTTGGGAGGTATGGCTACACCCAGCAGGTATTTAGGGATTTGTATATTAAGGCATGTCCTAGGTGATCTGTACAGAAGTCTGTAGTTGTAACACAGAACAGGAGCAAGGATTTGGGTGCAAGTACTGGGGGGGTTCAAAGAGCATTATTGAAAACAAAATCATAATAAAACATACATAACCTGTCATTTAAAGAATATACTCAGTTACTCACCCTTATTTAAAAGGTTTACTTATTCTTTAAAGGAACAGTGTAACAATAAAAACTGGGTAAATAAATAGGCTGTGCAAATTGAAAAAAAATTCTAATATAGTTAGTTAGGCAAAAATGTAATGTATAAAGACTGGAGTGACTGGATGTGTAACATAATAGCCAGAACACTACTTCCTGCTTTTCAGCTCTCTAACTCTGAGTTAGTCAGTGACTATAAGGGGGGCCACATGGGACATAACTGTTCAGTGAGTTTGTAATTGATCCTCAGCATTCAGCTCAGATTCAAACACAAGTAGTTATGACCCATGTGCCCCCCTCAAGTCTCTGATTGGTTACTGCCTGGTAACCAATCAGAGATATGGAAAACAGTATAGGTTTCTGGCTATTATGTTATACATCCAGTCACTTCGGCCTTTATACATTACATTTTTCTGGCTAACTTACTATATTAGAAACATTATTTATTTTGCACGATCTATCTATTTACCCAGTTTTATTTTGATACCGAACAATTCCTTTAAATAAGCCTATATTGGGCAGATTATAAGATTATAGGTACCTGGCCTTAATGAGAGTGAGGGTGGAGACAGAGAAAACAGCAGGTGTCTATATGGACAGTCGGGAACTATGGGGTGCCGTTTGTCCCAAATACATTCTGTATACAAAACTATCCCTAATACACAGAATGAATGTCTCTCATGTTATATAAGTATTTGTGACCATACACAGAGAAAAAAAATACAAAAGACATTTCTATTAAAGAATGAAAACAAAATCTGGTTAGTGCACAAAAGGATGTCATTATATCACAAACTCCATTCTGTACAGTTTAACAAGCAATCTGTAGCACAAATGTATAACCTCCATGTAACAGACGCACTTATGTGCAAAGTTACTTACAGAATGAATTATGTAAAAACAAAGTTGGACATAATATATAATAGTGTAACTAACTAGTGCTTGTCAAGCTAGATTTGAATGACAAAATAGATATTTGTGACAGAAAGCAAGATTTTATAGTACAGGATTCATTCTTTCCACAAAATGACAGTTTTGTTCCACAAAACAGATAAAATAACCATTCTGTGAAGCAACACTGTCAGTCACATTCCTGAACCAATAAGAACAAAGCTTATTGCCATATACAAACAAGATGAGAAGTGGCCAGCTCTGCTCCACATGGCTAAGGCAAAGTATCTGGCCAGCTATAGAGGGCGCCCTCTAATGTCCCCTGTGCTGCATAGTAATAAACATGAACAAACCTTTCCTAAAAGAGCTGCTGTTAAACACTACAGGTTCATAAATGGAAGTTTTTGCAAATGGCTGAGAAATATAATGCTGCACTTATAATGATTGTAGAGAAAGAAAAGTATGCAAAACTTATATAAATATGATCATTTTAGGTGATATGGCTATTCTTATTGTAGTAACCTGCTTGTGTGGCCATTTTGGTTAAGGGCATTCCTGCTGTTTTGCCATTATCTTATGACTCACTCCTGTTCCTCTTCCTGTCTAAGTTGAGAGCAATAATGGGACAGGCCACAGCCACCTGCCATCTTCTATTAAATGTACCAGAAGTTACTGTGCTTGTCTGGCTGCTTTGCCTGACTCTCAGAGTCAGTTACAAGTTTTGTATATGATAGTTAGACTCCAATGTTTCCTGCTAGCTGTAATCTTGCACCAATTAGCTTGTAGTAGTCTCTTAATAATGTGCTTAGCTATAGTTCAACTACTACATAATAGCTTTAGCCAGAGACTTGGGACTAGGGTTGCCACCCGGCCAGTATTTTACCGGCCTAGCCGGTAAAATACCTGCCAAGGCCTGTATTACAAATTTACCGGCAATGTAGCTGCCGGTAAATTTGTAATAAGATTAAAAGGAGCCCTCGGCCTGGCACCAATTCAATGGAACTTACCTTTTGTTTTACTTCTTCTAGCGACTGTGACGTCCGTTGCGTGGCTCCACCCACTTTGACGTCACGGCCCGCCCCTTTGTGTCCCCACCGCCCAGCAGCCGGTAAAACATTTTAAAAAAGGTGGCGACCCTACTTGGGACTAATCATGTGCACACACATTGTGTTTAGTATGATGTGTAGGTTATATGAGCAGCCACTCCTGAGTACTGTGTGTAAACAAAAGGCTTCAGGACTTCAACTTCACCTCCTTTCGTGAATTCGGGTCTTATCGCGCTTCGGGACTTCAGCTTCATCTTTCCGGGACTTCCGCATTCTGTAATATGCGAAATGGCCGTGGCGCTCGTAAAGGGGACCCAGCTCTTTGAAAAATGCAGCACTTCTGGGCCCCCCTTCAGGCCCGGAACACTTGTCCCCCCTGCTGGCGGCCCTGGACATGCATGTGACATGGGCACAGTTGTGGCTCTCTGCTCTAGTGTTGTGCCCCCCTCGACCCACTCTGATGTGAAAGGGTTAAGCACTGGGCAGATAAGGGGACGGCATCATTAGAGTCTTTTGTTATAAATATAAAGCATTGTATAGCTTGTTGCTTCTATATAAATAGATTATGATCCCCTAAAATTGCCCCTGCCTAAATGACCCCCTTTTGTTTACACACAGTACTCAGGAGTGGCTGCTCATATAACCTACACATCCATACTATAGAGAATGTGAGTGCACATGATCAGTCCCAAGTCTCTGACTAAAGCTATTATGTAGTAGTTGAAACCATACCTCTCAACATTTTGGAAATAAAAAGAGAGACAAAAAATTCTTTTGCATGTAGTGCAGCATTTTTTTGACCACACCCATTTTGTGGCCACACCCCCCTAATTACCATGTTCACTTTACAAAGTTTGGCAGGTTATAAAAATGCGAAAATATTTCTCCTTATCTAAACTGTTAAAATATTACTTATTTTCTTATCTCAAAATTGTTATAAAGCATCTTAGTTGCACCTGTACTGGCCTCTCTGCCAAAAGCCAATTAAGTTAGAAACTTTGTTTTTTTTTCTGGCTGTTCAGTGCAGAGAAAAGAGGGACTTTCCAGTACAAATGAGGGACCTCAGGTTGAGCTGTCAAAAGAGGGACTGTCCCTCTGAAAAAGGGACAGTTGGGAGGTATGTGTGCACATGATCAGTCCCAAGTCTCTGGCTAAAGCTATTATGTAGTAGTTGAACTATAGCTAAGCACATTATTAAGAGACTACTACAAGCTAATTGGTGCAAGATTACAGCTAGCAGGAGACATTGGAGTCTAACTATCATATACAAAACTTATAACTGACTCTGAGAGTCAGGCAAAGCAGCCAGACAAGCACAGTAACTTCTGGTACATTTAATACAACATCGCAGGTGGGTGTGGCCTGTCCCATTATTGCTCTCAGCATAGACAGGAAGAGGAACAGAAGTGAATCATAAGATAATGGCAAAACAGCAGGAATGCCCTTAACCAAAATGGCCACACAAGCAGGTTACTACAATAAGAATAGCCATATCACCTAAAATGATCATATTTATATAAGTTTTGCATACTTTTCTTTCTCTACAATCATTATATTTCTCAGCCATTTGTAAAAACTTCCATTTATGAACCTGTAGTGTTTAACAGCAGCTCTTTTAGGAAAGGTTTGTTCATGTTTATTACTATGCAGCACAGGGGACATTAGAGGCGCCTCTATAGCAGGTCAGATACTTTGGCTTAGCCATGTGGAGCAGAGCTGGCCACTTCTCATCTTGTTTGTATATGGCAATAAGCTTTGTTCTTATTGGTTCAGGAATGTGACTGACAGTGTTGCTTCACAGAATGGTTATTTTATCTGTTTTGTGGAACAAAACTGTCATTTTGTGGAAAGAATGAATCCTGTACTATAAAATCATGCTTTCTGTCGCAGATATCTCTTTTGTCAGTCAAATCTAGCTTGACAAGCACTAGTTAGTTACACAATTATATATTATGTCCAACTTTGTTTTTACATAATTCATTCTGTAAGTAACTTTGCACATAAGTGCGTCCGTTACATGGAGGTTATACATTTGTGCGACAGATTGCTTGTTAAACTGTACAGAATGGAGTTTGTGATATAATGACATCCTTTTGTGCACTAACCAGAATGTGTTTTCATTCTTTAATAGAAATGTCTTTTGTATATTTTTTTTCTCTGTGTATGGTCACAAATACTTATATACCATGAGAGACATTCATTCTGTGTATTAGGGATAGTTTTGTATACAGAATGTATTTGGGACAAACGGCACCCCATACTGCTGAGCCACTGGAAGCATTTGGAGTTTGCTGTTCCCTATGGGGTGCCGTTTGTCCCAAATACATTCTGTATACAAAACTATCCCTAATACACAGAATGAATGTCTCTCATGGTATATAAGTATTTGTGACCATACACAGAGAAAAAAAATATACAAAAGACATTTCTATTAAAGAATGAAAACACATTCTGGTTAGTGCACAAAAGGATGTCATTATATCACAAACTCCATTCTGTACAGTTTAACAAGCAATCTGTCGCACAAATGTATAACCTCCATGTAACGGACGCACTTATGTGCAAAGTTACTTACAGAATGAATTATGTAAAAACAAAGTTGGACATAATATATAATTGTGTAACTAACTAGTGCTTGTCAAGCTAGATTTGACTGACAAAAGAGATATCTGCGACAGAAAGCATGATTTTATAGTACAGGATTCATTCTTTCCACAAAATGACAGTTTTGTTCCACAAAACAGATAAAATAACCATTCTGTGAAGCAACACTGTCAGTCACATTCCTGAACCAATAAGAACAAAGCTTATTGCCATATACAAACAAGATGAGAAGTGGCCAGCTCTGCTCCACATGGCTAAGCCAAAGTATCTGACCTGCTATAGAGGCGCCTCTAATGTCCCCTGTGCTGCATAGTAATAAACATGAACAAACCTTTCCTAAAAGAGCTGCTGTTAAACACTACAGGTTCATAAATGGAAGTTTTTACAAATGGCTGAGAAATATAATGATTGTAGAGAAAGAAAAGTATGCAAAACTTATATAAATATGATCATTTTAGGTGATATGGCTATTCTTATTGTAGTAACCTGCTTGTGTGGCCATTTTGGTTAAGGGCATTCCTGCTGTTTTGCCATTATCTTATGATTCACTTCTGTTCCTCTTCCTGTCTATGCTGAGAGCAATAATGGGACAGGCCACACCCACCTGCGATGTTGTATTAAATGTACCAGAAGTTACTGTGCTTGTCTGGCTGCTTTGCCTGACTCTCAGAGTCAGTTATAAGTTTTGTATATGATAGTTAGACTCCAATGTCTCCTGCTAGCTGTAATCTTGCACCAATTAGCTTGTAGTAGTCTCTTAATAATGTGCTTAGCTATAGTTCAACTACTACATAATAGCTTTAGCCAGAGACTTGGGACTGATCATGTGCACACATACCTCCCAACTGTCCCTTTTTCAGAGGGACAGTCCCTCTTTTGACAGCTCAACCTGAGGTCCCTCATTTGTACTGGAAAGTCCCTCTTTTCTCTGCACTGAACAGCCAGAAAAAAAAACAAAGTTTCTAACTTAATTGGCTTTTGGCAGAGAGGCCAGTACAGGTGCAACTAAGATGCTTTATAACAATTTTGAGATAAGAAAATAAGTAATATTTTAACAGTTTAGATAAGGAGAAATATTTTCGCATTTTTATAACCTGCCAAACTTTGTAAAGTGAACATGGTAATTAGGGGGGTGTGGCCACAAAATGGGTGTGGTCAAAAAAATGCTGCACTACATGCAAAAGAATTTTTTGTCTCTCTTTTTATTTCCAAAATGTTGAGAGGTATGGTTCAACTACTACATAATAGCTTTAGTCAGAGACTTGGGACTGATCATGTGCACTCACATTCTCTATAGTATGATGTGTAGGTTATATGAGCAGCCACTCCTGAGTACTGTGTGTAAACAAAAGGGGGTCATTTAGGCAGGGGCAATTTTAGGGGATCATAATCTATTTATATAGAAGCAACAAGCTATACAATGCTTTATATTTATAACAAAAGACTCTAATGATGCCGTCCCCTTATCTGCCCAGTGCTTAACCCTTTCACATCAGAGTGGGTCGAGGGGGGCACAACACTAGAGCAGAGAGCACAACTGTGCCCATGTCACATGCATGTCCAGGGCCGCCAGCAGGGGGGACAAGTGTTCCGGGCCTGAAGGGGGGCCCAGAAGTGCTGCATTTTTCAAAGAGCTGGGTCCCCTTTACGAGCGCCACGGCCATTTCGCATATTACAGAATGCGGAAGTCCCGGAAAGATGAAGCTGAAGTCCCGAAGCGCGATAAGACCCGAATTCACGAAAGGAGGTGAAGTTGAAGTCCTGAAGCCTTTTGTTTACACACAGTACTCAGGAGTGGCTGCTCATATAACCTACACATCATACTAAACACAATGTGTGTGCACATGATTAGTCCCAAGTAGGGTCGCCACCTTTTTTAAAATGTTTTACCGGCTGCTGGGCGGTGGGGACACAAAGGGGCGGGCCGTGACGTCAAAGTGGGTGGAGCCACGCAACGGACGTCACAGTCGCTAGAAGAAGTAAAACAAAAGGTAAGTTCCATTGAATTGGTGCCAGGCCGAGGGCTCCTTTTAATCTTATTACAAATTTACCGGCAGCTACATTGCCGGTAAATTTGTAATACAGGCCTTGGCAGGTATTTTACCGGCTAGGCCGGTAAAATACTGGCCGGGTGGCAACCCTAGTCCCAAGTCTCTGGCTAAAGCTATTATGTAGTAGTTGAACTATAGCTAAGCACATTATTAAGAGACTACTACAAGCTAATTGGTGCAAGATTACAGCTAGCAGGAAACATTGGAGTCTAACTATCATATACAAAACTTGTAACTGACTCTGAGAGTCAGGCAAAGCAGCCAGACAAGCACAGTAACTTCTGGTACATTTAATAGAAGATGGCAGGTGGCTGTGGCCTGTCCCATTATTGCTCTCAACTTAGACAGGAAGAGGAACAGGAGTGAGTCATAAGATAATGGCAAAACAGCAGGAATGCCCTTAACCAAAATGGCCACACAAGCAGGTTACTACAATAAGAATAGCCATATCACCTAAAATGATCATATTTATATAAGTTTTGCATACTTTTCTTTCTCTACAATCATTATAAGTGCAGCATTATATTTCTCAGCCATTTGCAAAAACTTCCATTTATGAACCTGTAGTGTTTAACAGCAGCTCTTTTAGGAAAGGTTTGTTCATGTTTATTACTATGCAGCACAGGGGACATTAGAGGGCGCCCTCTATAGCTGGCCAGATACTTTGCCTTAGCCATGTGGAGCAGAGCTGGCCACTTCTCATCTTGTTTGTATATGGCAATAAGCTTTGTTCTTATTGGTTCAGGAATGTGACTGACAGTGTTGCTTCACAGAATGGTTATTTTATCTGTTTTGTGGAACAAAACTGTCATTTTGTGGAAAGAATGAATCCTGTACTATAAAATCTTGCTTTCTGTCACAAATATCTATTTTGTCATTCAAATCTAGCTTGACAAGCACTAGTTAGTTACACTATTATATATTATGTCCAACTTTGTTTTTACATAATTCATTCTGTAAGTAACTTTGCACATAAGTGCGTCTGTTACATGGAGGTTATACATTTGTGCTACAGATTGCTTGTTAAACTGTACAGAATGGAGTTTGTGATATAATGACATCCTTTTGTGCACTAACCAGATTTTGTTTTCATTCTTTAATAGAAATGTCTTTTGTATTTTTTTTCTCTGTGTATGGTCACAAATACTTATATAACATGAGAGACATTCATTCTGTGTATTAGGGATAGTTTTGTATACAGAATGTATTTGGGACAAACGGCACCCCATACAGCAGGATACTACACTTGCTGAATACCACACAGGCCAGGGTTTGAATCTTAAAGAGTCCTAACCCTTGTGTAATATACTAAACAGATCTATCCTTATTGATACAGACCAGTTCTGAACTATTTCTGTGCTCCCTTTTTCTGGAGGGGATGCTATAGACAGTTGTTCCTGTTGTGTTTGGAAAACAGAAGACTTTTTGATTAAACCAGCCAACACATTTAGATCAGATTCCCTATGGGAATATGTTCATCTTGTTTTGGGCATTGTACACTGCTAGTAGCTTATAGGGGTTCTTGTTTATATTAGCATCTTTCAGTACTAGACCCTTCAGCATCTCAACCTCTTCTCCTGTTAACGTATCATAAGGGTTGGGAATCACACAGCAGGCAGAATAACTGCTAATAGGCTTTTATTTTGTGTCCACATGACATTTTTCGGGCATCAAAGGGCCTTTCTCAAGTGGGAAGCCCAAAACATGTTGTGTGGACACAAAATAAAAGCCTATTAGCAGTTATTCTGCCTGCTGTGTGATTCCCAACCCTTATGATACATGTACATGATTTTTGGATGCCAGGACGGAGTATCCAGGGAACCCTAATACGAACAGCCTTCTAATTTTAAATTACTGTGTGCATCTACATTCTTCTCCTGTTAACATTGTTCTGGGCTGAAACGCAGGGCAGCCATCAGGGGGGGACAGGGGGGAGAGTTGTAGGGGGCCCCGAGGGTAAGGGGCCACACTTACTTGATTAGCCGGGCCCCCATCTTTCTGAGAGCTGCTGACTTCGAGAAGGCATGGACATTTAAGGGACCCTGGCCACCAATTTTCTTATAATGTGGAGGGGGGGCTGGCCACCAATTTTTTTCTCATGTGAGGTCCTAGCCACCAATATTTTTTAATGGGGGGCCCTGGCCACAAATGTTTTTTTTTATGGGGGGCCCTGACCACCAATATCTTTTTATTTTTTATTAACATGTGGGAACCCTAGCCACCAATATTTTTTTGTTTTTTTACTGTGTGTGGGGGGGGGCAGACCTGTAGGTGGGGAGGGCAGACCTGTAGGTGGGGCTTGCAGTGGGTGCAGCCCAGGGGGCCCAGGAAATTTTGTCGTATGGGGCCTTGTGATTTCTGATGGCGATCCTGCTGAAACGTATACAGTCACCCATGGTCTTTGCAAAAGTAGATTAAGAGGTAGAACTGCAACTTCAATATAAAACTTAAGTGGGGAGGCCCATTTATCAAAAGTCGAATTTCAAATTCACGTGAATTTTTTTAAATTTGATTATACTCACAATTTGACTGGGAGGTTATTTAAGAAAAAATGTGAATGTCTAATATTCAATCGAATGGTTCCCACCCGAAAATTTGAATCGTATTAATTTCATATTCGGTATGAAGAGTTTTTCCTCCGAAAAAAAAACCCCTTGAACATCAGGAAGACTATTAACATCTCCAAATGGCTCAATGGTCCTCTGCCATTGACTTGTACAGGTTTTAAGTGGTGAATATTTGAATTAGGACTGTTTCCATGGTCGAGGGGTGATAAATCTCACATTCAAATTTACATTCGAATAGGGGGATTAAAATTCGAATGTGTGAAGTTTGAAACTTGAAAATATGAATTTGAATTTACTATTCAACCTTTGATAAATCTACCTCCACTAAAATTTTTGAAATGACAGGTGTCCAAACCGGTCTTTTTTTTCCTCTCCTTTTCTTGGTCCACCTCGATCCTCCCTTTAGAGGTCGCTACCAGTACTGCTGTACTGTATCGGCACCTGGTCACATAATATGGATTTATATATCCATCATTCTGTTTTATGTGGGTGGAAAAGGGAGAATAATACTATTGGGGGAGGGCTGGTCCTGCGTAAAAAAAATATAAATATTTTAACAGCGTATAACTTGTCCATTGCTAATTTTTTTAATTGTCTTTTCATTATTAGAGAAAAGGCTAATGATGGCTAAGGCAATCATTTTAGACATAGGTAAGTAATATGGGTGCTGCGGCTGCAACTCTATATTGTTATTCTTGTGTGTAATGTAAGTTCCAAACCAGGGCTTTTATAGTTGTATGTTTGTTTACTATTACCTGTATGCTTCAAGACCCTTTAAGATGTCACCCACACATAAAAAGCTGTATAGTAAAATATTTTTGTTATTAAAAGATACACACCTGTAAAAACTTGTCTAACTTGTCTCAGCTGTCAATAATATATCTATGCCTCAGACAGGGCAAGCAATTGCTTTAATTACCATTCAGCACTTCCTAAATGTCACTGCCTCTCAACTTTCTCAACATTTAATTGTGCAGCCAGGACATGGGCGTCGGGTCCCCAATTCTGGCACATATACAAGATTTTGTCATGATGCAAAGCTTCAAGACAAACACGCCAATCACATTTTGCTCACTACACTAGTGGAGGTGCACATGCCCTATAACTTTTTAGACAAAACTGAAGAACCGCAATCATTTAGTAAATAGTGAATTTATTAAAGGATAACTAAATCTTTAAAATATGTAACTGTAAAATTATGGATCCCGTTCTCAGCCTCAAAACTATAGGCCAGTTGGTCTGACGTCAGTGGTAGGAAAGCTTTTCGAAGGGTTAATAAAGGATAAGATACTGGACTTCATAGCAAATCATAATACTATGAGTTTGTGCCAGCATGGTTTTATGTGTAATAGATCTTGCCAGACTAACTTAATTTCTTTTTATGAGAATGTAAGTAGAGACCTCGATTCTGGGATGGCAGTGGATGTGATTTACTTAGACTTTGCTAAATCATTTGATACAGTGCCACACAGAAGGTTACTGGTTAAATGAAGGAATGTTGGCCTGGAACATAGTATTTGTACCTGGATAGAGAACTGGCTAAAAGATAGACTACAAAGAGTGGTGGTAAATGGAACATTTTCTAATTGGACCAGTGTTGTTAGTGGAGTACCGCAGGGCTCTGTACTAGGTCCCTTGCTTTTCAACTTGTTTATTAATGACCTGGAGGTGGCCATTGAAAGTACTGTTTCTATTTGTGCAGATGAGACTAAATTGTGCAGAACTATAGGTTCCATGCAGGATGCTGCCACTTTGCACAGTGATTTGTCTAAACTGGAAAACTGGGCAGCAAACTGGAAAATGAGGTTCAATGTTGATAAATGCAGGTTATGCACTTTGGCAAAAATAATATAAATGCAAGTTATACACTAAATGGCAGTGTGTTGGGAGTTTCCTTAAATGAGAAGGATCTTGGGGTCTTTGTAGATAACAAGTTGTCTAATTCTGGGCAGTGTCATTCTGTGGCTACTAAAGCAAATAAAGTTCTTGTATAAAAAACGGCATTAACTCAAGGGATGAAAACATAATTGTGTCTCTTTATAGGTCCCTGGTGAGGCCTCATCTGGAGTATGGGGGCAGTTTTGGACTCCAGTCCTTAAGAGGGATATAAATGAGCTGGAGAGAGTGCAGAGACTAAGTGCAACTAAACTGGTTAGAGGGAGGGAAGAGTTAAATTATGAGGGGAGACTGACAAGGTTGGGGTTGTTTTCTCTGGGGGAAAAAAGGCGCTTGTGAGGGGACATGATTAGACTTTACAAGTACATTAGAGGACATTATAGACAAATAGCAGGGGACCTTTTTACCCATAAAGAGAATCACGTACCAGAGGCCTCCCCTTCAGACTAGAGGAAAAGAAGTTTCATTTAAAGGAACAGAGTAGGGGGTTCATCACAGTGAGGACAGTGAGGTTGGGGAATGCACTGCCGGGTGATGATTCAGTTAATGACTATAAGAGGGACTTGGATGATTTTTTGGACAGACATAATATTAAAGGCTATTGTGATACTAAGCTCTATAGTTAGTATAGATATGGGTATATAGAATTTAATTAAAAGTAGGGAGGGGTGTGTGTATGGGGCTGGGTTTTAATTTGGAGGGGTTGAACTTGATGGACTTTGTCTTTTTTCAACCCAATTTAACTATGTAACTATGAGGGTGCTATTATAAGCACTTGTGCAATGTACCTTCCTTATTTTTTTTTTTTTTTTTAGATTCCAAGATATTAAGGGATATATGTACTGTTAATATGAATGAATTGTGTTACAACAGCGCCACCTGCTGGTCCGTTTCCCACCAGTCTGACCACCAAGTAGTCAAGGAAGTTGTCAGGAGAAAGAAAGAGGCTGATGTTCTTCTGCTTAGGAAAGATGTGAGAAAGGTTTCTAATTTTATTCCTAAGCAGAAGAACATCAGCCTCTTTCTTTCTCCTGACAACTTCCTTGACTACTTGCTGGTCAGACTGGTGGGAAACTGACCAGCAGGTGGCGCTGTTGGAACAAAATTAATTTATAATTTTCATAACCACTTCACATGTATCACTGCTCTTCTGTACACAAATTTTGCCCAATTAAATATAACACTTATTATATATATATCTAATATAATATCTAATATGCTTGACTTTGGTATTCTAAAATACACTAAATGGCCAAAAAGAAATTCTAGTTCTAAATTCAGTGGGGATATGAGCATCTGTTAGAACCAAAGCACCAAAAATGTGCCACGTGGGCATATAATGGTACATGTGTCATCCTTTGGGCTTTCCCAAGGAAAAAGTTCCCAGTTCCGGCATAAAGGCACATTTGATTACATGGTTTATAAATGGTTAATTATTTCAAGGCCCTTGTGCCAGTCCTATACCTAATTACAAGTTATACTATGCATACATCAGCTTCTTGGCTTTCTTTAATACGGATCTACTAGGCAGTCTGTAAAGTTGTGCCTCCCATTTCAGGGTTAAACCATATAAATAACTTAAATGACTTATTAGGTTATTTTTTTTTTTTTTTACAGATGGAAAAATACTTGAGGAACCTGTGGAATCTGTGGCAAATGGAAGCGTATACCGTGTGAATAACAGCTATGATAAATACTATAGACCCAGTAGGAGTGAAGACATTGTTAAACTTGCGAAACAACATGTTGGGCAAAATATGACTTATAATCTTGTTAAGTTTAACTGTGAGCACTTCTCTACACTTATGAGATACGGTGTGGCTTTCTCTAAACAGGTACAAGCACAGTGTATGGTATAATGCTTATAACTACGTTCTGTATACAAAGTTTTTATGCTGCTAATTAGGGATGCACCGAATCAAGGATTTAGTTTGGGCCTTTCTCAGCAGGATTCGGATTCGGCCGAATCCTTGTGCCTGGCGAACCAAAAATGAATCTTAATTTGCATATGCAAATTATGGGCAGCAAGGGAAATCATGTGAATTTTTTCACAAAGCAAGGTAGTAAAAATTTCTATCCCACTTTTTCCTTTCCCACCCCTAATTTGCATATGTAAATTCAGATTCAATTCAGTATTTGGTAGACTCTTTCATGAAGGATTTAGCGATTTGCCCGAATCCAAAATAGTGGATTCGGTGCATCCCTACTGCTAATATTAATATTAATATAATTAATATTAATTAAAAACCACAGCACAATCTGCTGTTCATTTATGCTGTATACTGTTGGCAAAAAAATGAAACATTAAAGGGGTGGTTCACCTTTAAGTTAGCATTTAGAGGCCTATTCACTAACTTCGAGTGAAGGATTCGAAGTACAAAAACTTCGAATTTCGAAGTGTTTTTTGGGCTACTTCGACCATCGAATGGGCTACTACGACCTTCGACTACGACTTTGAAACGAAGGATTCGAACTAAAAAACGTTCGACTATTCAACCGTTCGATAGTCGAAGTACTGTCTCTTTAAGAAAAATCTTCGACCCCCTAGTTCGCCATCTAAAAGCTACCGAACTCAATGTTAGCCTATGGGGAAGGTCCCCATAGGCTTTCCTATGTTTTTTTGATATTCCTTCGATCGTTGGATTTAAATCCTTTGAATCGTTCGATTCGAAGGATTTAATCGTTCGATTGAAGGAATAATCCTTCGATCGTATGATCGCACTATTTGCACTAAAATCCTTCGACTTCGATATTCGAAGTCGAAGGATTTTAATTCCCAGTCGAATATCGAGGGTTAATTAACGACCCTTTGTGAATCGGCCCCTTAGTATGTTATAGAATTGCTAATTACAAGCAACTTTTTAATTGGTCTTCATTATTTCTTGTTTATAGTATTTAAATGATTTGCCCTTTGCGTCTGACTCTTTCCAGCTTTCAAATAGGGGGTCACTGACCCCATCTAAAAATCAAATACTCTGTAAGGCTACGAATGTATTGTTATTTATGTTTTTATTCCTCATCTTTCTATTCAGGTCTCTCCTATTCATATTCCAGTCTCTTATTCAAATCAGTGCATGGTTGCTAGGGGAATTCGGATCCTAGCAACCAGATGGCTGAAATTGCAAACTGGAATAAAAAGCTAAATAACTCAAAAACCACAAATAGTAAAAAATTAAAATAAAATCCAAATTGTCTCAGAATATCCCTCTCTTCATCATACTAACTGTTATCTCAAAGGTAAACAACCCCCTTGAAGATGAGTTATTTTGCTTTGAGTAGAACTGAAAAAAACCCTGAAACATCAGATGACACTTTTCCACGTACTTCATTTTCTAGGGGTATAGATAGAGCAGCAGGGGAAAGTGAAAGATATGGAAATGACATAAGATAAATACAAAAATTTTTTTTAAAGTGAAATAGGTTTTTGATGTTTCTTGCCTGTCTATACAGTATAACTATCTGCAACTTCTTCTTCTAAGTAGAACTTACGCTTGGGGTATTTCTTTTTAAACAGATCGATGACTGGATGAAAGACCCGATTTTCAATAAACAAATCTTCTCCAGTTTCGGGGACACCGAGGCTTCTCCACGAAACGCACCAACTCTTTCTAATGGTCAGAATCGTGTCCGACTTCGGCATAACACTTTGACTCTTTGAGGCGTTGCTCAGGTTCTTAGACAAAATGGTAATTCCCCATATGTAATGAAAAGCGCAAAGTTTGCTCAGTAACACATAGCAACCAATCATATGTTTGCCTTTAAACCGATGACAGGTAAAAGCTCCTTTCTCATTTGTTGCCGTTGGTGATTAGGCTTCAGCTCGGACTCTGATTGTACATATTTAAGACAATGTCCGTACAATTCAAGATTTATTTTAATAAATTCTTTTATTTACTCTGAACCTGCACTTACTCGGAGACTCTGACCTGCAAATCTTTGAATTAGTTGGGTACGAATTTAAGTTCCTCACTATTACAGCCCACTGTCTCTGTCTTTTCACCTTCTCACTTGTATGAGTTCAAACTTCTTCCTTTTTTTGTAGCCTTACCCCCATACATTAATATATGTAATTAGTGATGGGCGAATTTATTCGCCAGGCGCAAATTCGCGGAGAATTTGCGCGATATCGCCAGCACCGAATAAATTTGCGAAACGCACGTGAAAATTCGCATCAAAAATTCGCCGGCATCGAAAAAACGGACGGCGTCAAAAACGGGCGCTGGCGTAAAAAAACGGGCGCCGGCATCAAAAACGAGACGCCGGCGCCGTTTCGCAAATTTTTCGCCTATCATTATATTTAATAACAATGTTTCTCAGTATTACAATAATCATTGGTTTCTATAGAGGGCTGGTTCACTTTTAAGTCAACTTTTTGTATGTTATAAAATGGTTAATTCTATGCAACTTTTCAGTTGGTCTTCATTTCCACTTTTTTCAATTACTTGCTTTCTTCTGGTAACTCTTTTCCAGCTTTCAAATTGGGGGGGGGGGTCACTGAAAACCAAATGCTCTGTAAAGCTACGCATTTATATACATTTATATTCCTTCTTTCTATTCAGGTCTCTCCTATTCATATTCCAGTCTCTTATTCAAATCAATGCATGGTTACTAGGGGAATTTGGACCCTAGCAACCAGACTGCTGAATAAAAAGCTAAATGACAACCCCTTTAAAAATGATCTTGCTAACTAAATCTCTCTTTTTGATTGTTATTTTCTTTTATTTGTGATTATTTATGCTGGTTGAGATGTGCAGAGGGATGGATTGCTTCCCCATTTTGTACCGTCCCTGACATCTCTTTGGTAGGTTGGAGGATTGGGGGGATATAAAAGGACTGTTTGTGGTTGTTCCCAAAAACATCTTTTCATATTGATTTTTTTTTTATTTCAGACATCCCGCCCAGCCTCTTGTCTGCTGACACCATGTGATTCTTCAGCTCAACACTTTTACTGATGCCATAACTCTGATCATTTGCTCTTATTATGTACTAGACCTCAACTCTCTATTCAGGACACACGAGGCATTTATATTGAGTCTTGCCTAAATAAATATATATATATATACATACATACACACACACTTCTTTAGTGGCTCATCATTTGTATAATTTTCCGATTTATATTGATGATGTCTTAATGATTTTTGTAATGTATTAATAATATTTAATTATAATGTAACTGGGCCCCACAGCAAATTCAGTTTAGAGGCCCCCAACATATTCAGAGCTTGTCCTGTTTTACCAATATTTATTGATATTGTAATTAGAACCTAAAAATAAACTTGTTTTAACCTTTAAAATAAAGGGATTTGTGGCTTTGTAATTGTTACAAACAATGACCTTAATACACAGCTCTATTCAAAGAAAGCTAAATGAATGACAATTACAAGACACATGCAGCCATATTTTGCATTTACAACGTTTTTTTTCATTGCCTTAAAGGAGAATTCAACCTGTGGGGAAAAAACCCTGTATGAATATACAAATTAGATTACAAGTGGAGCTCACCAAATGTATTTATCGGATTTTCCCATGGGGTATTCTGTGTCTGATATCCCAAGTAGGTCAATCTGTAGAAATATAGAGGTGTGGGACAAATCCAAGGCAGCAACTGGACTGCAGAACTTCTTTATTGGGGGTTAGAGATACACAACATGTTTCGGGCAGCGCCCTTTGTCAAGTGTGCAGGAACAATCAAACGACAAACCTAAAAAACCTTATGTGACCTATCACATGTCTCATGGGTCAGTTTCTCAAAATCAACCACATTGGGGCAAATTCACTAAGCGCCGAAGCGCCTAATGCTAGCGTCAATCCGCTAGCGTTGGTCATTTTCATTACTTCGCAAATTCACTAACGAACGCTGGCGTAAATTCGCTAGTGTTACTTCGCACCCTTACGCCTGGCGAATTTTCACAACGGACGTAACTACGCAAATTCACTAACGCGCGCAGTGTACTGAACGCTACCTTTTACGCCAGACTTCCTTCGCCACCTCAGACCAGGCGAAGCGCAATAGAGTAGATAGGGATTGCTTCAAAAAAAGTTCACATTTTTTCTAAGTCCCAAAAAACGCTGGCTATTTTCTACATTATGGCTGATAGGCTGAAAAAGATCGAAAAAATTTTTGGGGCTCCCCTCCTTCCCCCCTACATTTCCTAACTCATGGCAACTTTACTATACAGTGGGCACAGTGGGCACATGTTTTGAAGGTTTTCTAGGCATTTGTAGTGCGTATATGTATTCCTCCATTGAAATTTGAATTTGGCGCCGTATGCAAATTAACCATCGCTAGCGTAACTTCGCTTCGCTTAGCGAATCAACGCTAGCGCAACTTCGCAACCTTACGCTACCCCTGAGCGCAACTTCGGATTTTAGTGAATTTGCAGAGCACTGGCGAAACTACCCCTGGCGAAGTGCGGCGAAGTTACGCCTGGCGCAACTACGAATCTTAGTGAATTTGCCCCTTAATGTATCACATAAAGTGCATCCAGTGCATCATGAAGCAAAGCAATTTATACAGTGCATAGTGAAAACCCATTCTGACATGGCACAAGTTTAACACATATCTCTTATTGTGTAAGTACATTGTAAAACAATACAATTATTTTTTATAAACATCAGGTGTGACATTTTAACATATTCAATTTAAAACCATTATTGAGATAGAAAATTAACATTAAACACCTTGTGAACACGTTATTCCATACAAATGTATTAAATGTCCCAATAACAAATCCAATATACACGTTTAATTTAAAATCAGGAAACTGCTTGGATCAGCCGAACCTGTGGATACAAATGGACACTGCAAATTAGCCTATCCAGTCACTTGTTTTGTTACTATTGTAAGGCCTTAGGTAGCTGGGATGAGCTTTTCACCAGGTGGATCGGGTCAAACATCTGGGAGCGTGGAGGCTTGTCCGGGTGATAAGCCCAGCTGTATACACGTTGGGCACGAAGCGCCAGGGTAACGCCAAGGTGGGCCAGAATCACTTTTTTCAGTTTCTCATAATCCTTGGCAATAACAGAGTCAAGATCACCAGTTAGCAGGGGTGCCAAAAGACCTGCCCACTGCTCTTTAAACCAACCCTCTCTTTCGGTGGTCCACTCAAATGTAGAGAGATATGCCTCCGGATCATCCTCTGATGTCATTTTTTGGAGGAAGCGGCTTACATTGATTTTGGGTCCATTGCTATGTATTACTGCAAGTGACTCCTGGGGTCTCTGTGCCAACTGTTGGACCAATCCTGTCAGTACCTGCTGGTCTTCCTCTGCATCTTCTGCCAGCTTTTTAAACATGGCCACCATCTGCTGTTGCTGTGCCTGTTGCTGAGCCATTGTCTGTTGCTGCAACTATAGGACAAGCTCCTTATGGCGGGCTTCCGCTTGCTGCTGTGCTTGTTGCTGGGTGGCATAGCCAGCATTAACTGTTTCACAATCTCCTCCATGCTGCACAGTTCTTACGGGATAACTGCCCCTTTAATTTACAGTCTCTGCAATATTATACTGCCTTTTGTTGCTTTATTTTGTGCCAGAGCACCCTCCACCATATGTAAGGACTTAGGTAGCTGGGATCAGCTTTCTGGGGGTAAAGCAGCACATGGCACAATCACAATTCATAAGAGGGTTGTTTCTTTCTGGCAGTTTATTTTCACTTGCAGCAAAACAACATAAACTATTCAAAATAAAATCCTTGCCACTTAATAGGCTTCTAACTAATACATGTAAGTTCTCCTAACTAACCAGGAGTAGGCCTTCTGCCTGTCTCCTCAAACCAAATGAAAAGGGAGTACAAACAAAGTTCCAACCTTGTAGGGATTCCAAAAAATCTCTCTCTGCTCACACAGACAGCTTCCCTGTGTCTTTCTTTCTTAGACTGCAGTTCTCCCACTCTGGCTTGAGCTGCCTTTTTAATTATTCACCTGAGATGCCTCAGGATAACACAAAAACCCCGGGCTGGATTAACCACTCTGTTAGGAACCTGGGGCATAAATAAACTCCATCCCGGACTTTCCCAGGTATCCTAGTGGTGACCTTACCACACTATGTTGTGAAAAATTAAAAGCAATATGTTGCTCATCAAATATATACTCATTCCAATCACTATCTTACTTATTTTTATGCAACAATATTGCAGTACTACTGAGTACTAATAACTAACATTATATATTCCTGTTATATAATCATGTATAATCATGTACTCACCCATACATGATTCTGTAGGAGATCCTTGACAGTACAGCTAGCTGACTAATTATAATACCTAAGGGCAAAAGAAGGAACATTAATTCTATACATCAATTATAAAAAGCATGACAAATTATATTGTTCATTTAGCCTCTTAGGCTGGGTACTTTCCATCCATCTTGCTTCCCTTGGCAATAGTATAATGTTATGGTCCCCTCCTCTGGTCGGTTTAGGTACTGTTTCTAGCACTTTCCATTTAAGCCGACATACATTGTGCTTAGCTCTATAAAAGTGTCTAGACACTGGTGTGTCTGAGTAACTGTCAGCTTTGAAATTTCCTATGTTACTTTTGTGTTCCTTGATCCTAACATTCACAGTTCTGATAGTTTTGCCCACATACAGCATCTCACAAGGGCATTTCAGGACATATATAACAAAAGTTGTTTTGCATGATGTTGAGCGATTTATATTAGGACCTTTTATGATAGAACTACAACAATTACACTCCATGCATGGAAAGGTACGAATTTTCCTAATACCTCCTCAGTAAGCTGACTGAGAGATCGGCAATTTCCGTGTAATTCCGTGTAAATGCTCCTTTCCATTCAACATGAATATATCAACTCCACTTGTATCCCAGGGACCACATGGCATTTCTCTCTGTATTAGGAGCTCCCTTGGAAGTGCAAAGGTGGAGCAAAGGTTTTGCAAGTTTTGCAGCTTGTTATAACTTGAGCAATATCCTCATTTATAGAGTGCAAAAATAAGGATTTCTTTGCCAGTCTTTTGTATTTTTGAATTCCAAGATGCCCTTCATGTGTTATCATTAGTATGTCCTTTTGCAGAGATGAAGGCACAACAATTTGAGACCCTTTGAGCAATACTCCATCCCACGTAGCAAGTTTATCACAATATTGATGATATGATTTTGGAAGATATATTTTGGGATTGTTTGAATGTAATGCAGTTATCACTTCTTGTAGATGATCATTAGAGGCAGTGCTTGTTTTACATTTCTTCCACATTTCTTCTGATACTGCTTTCCTTGCCATAACACTATTAATATGTATTTCCACACTTGATTCCTTTTCACTGTCTGATGCAACAGTGTCCTCATTCCATGTCCATGATAATGCATCTGCAACTAGAAGGAACCTGCCTGGTGTATATTCTATGTTGTAGTCATATTTCTGCAATTTCAATAACAAATACTGAATCCATGGAGGAGCTTTCCACAGTTCTTTCTGTGTGATGTAGTGGAAGTGAAGTAGCGGCTTGTGATCTGTTTCAACTATAAATTGGTTTCATTCCTCTGTGAGAAATTATTTCACCAAGATTTCTGATTTCTAAACTGACATTTAGCACAATTCAGTTTAAGTCCATCTTGTTTTGCTATCTGTAAGACTCACTTTAATATTTTGTCATGTTCTTCTTCTGTGGTCCCCCAAATTAAATATCATCTATGTAGACTTTAACTCCTTCAACCTCTTCCAAGTGTTGCTGCATTGTTCTATGAATAATCTCTGGGGCTGAACTTAATCCAAAAGGCAGAAGCTTGAACTGATACCTTCCAAAAGGTGTATTAAAGGTAAACAATTTTCTGCTTCTCTTAGTGAGAGGAATCTGCTAAAACCCATTTGAGGCATCTAGGATTGTAAATCATTTGCCATTTCACTCAGGTTTGAGTGGTTATATGAAAATGTTCTCTCCTTATGTTTTCATTTCATCTTTGGGATCCAAACACAATCTCAGGGATCTGTTTTTTTCTCTACAATGACTAAGGAATATTCCCAAGATGAAGGTTCACTGATAGGCTCAATTACATCTAACTCTGTCAGGGGCTGCAATTCATGTTTAAGTCTTTCTCTCAGTGTCACTGGCACATGCCTTTTGGCTTCTACAACTGGTTTTGCATCAGTTTTTAATGAAATATCATATGTAACTGGCAGTTTCCCAAGACCTGTTTTGTGATGATTCTTCCACAACAAATAATTTGTTTACCAGTCCCAACTTCTCACATGTTTGTGCACCTAATAGGGGACAGTAATTACCTGAGTAATTACCAGAGACTACTGCAAATTCATGTTTGCTTGCCTTGCCCTTGAGTAAGAGTGAGAATGGATTTTCTTACTGATGGGATTTCAGACTCACTGTCTGCCTCAAGCACTTATGTTTTACTTTTTAAAGTGGACCTGTCACCCAGACACAAAAATCTGTACAATAAAAGTCCTTTTCAAATTAAACATGAAATCAAATTTCTATTTTTTATTAAAGCATTCATAGCTGTTGTAAGCTCATTTAAAAATCTCAGCTGCCAATCAAATATGTCTGCCCCTCCTCTATGCCAATTACTTTCACTTTCCATTCAGCACTTTCTTGATGTCACTGCTCTCCCCACATTCCCCAGTTCTCTTCACCATTTAATTGTGTAACCAGGACATGGGGATGGACATCAGGTCCCCCATTCTGGTGCACAAACAAGATTCTGAGGTGATGCAAGGCTTTCCTTAAAAACAGTGTCCACAAAATGGCTGCTGCCTGTTTTCTATAATTATGAATTCCCAGACTGATGGAAACAAGATTCAAATAATTTATACTGTGTAATTAAAGTTTATTTAATGTGATAAAATATTATTTGGAATAATTTTTTTGGGTGACAGGTCCCCTTTAATTGTGCTTTCATTTGTAGGTTTCTCCATATTTTGTCTGTGATAATGTTTGTTTCTGCCCCTGTGTCCATTTATACTAATCAGGGAGCCATTTGTATCAATGTCTATAGTCCATCTTTATTCACTTCCATTCCTTTTACTGACACAGATCTCCTCCTGACTCTCCTCACTTCTGCTGTCCATCACTGTATTTAGTTTGCTTTTACTATAACACTGCTTGCCAAAGTGATTAGATTTGCCACACACCTTGCACTGTTTACCAAAAGTTGGGCAGTTGTTAAATGAATGGGCATTGCCACAATTATTACAGAATTAGTAATTGGTAAATCTTGCATCAAATTTTGCCTTTCTTAAAATCAGATTTAATCGTGTGAGCACTTGTGTGAGGATGTGACCATTCTGCTCACTTGAGAAACATTCTCTTCACTTATTCCTGTTAACACTTTTATATATTTACTGTGTACACACCTTTCCTAATTATGGGCATTACAAATAGTTTTAATTAAAATAATCCATAGTTTCCAATTTTTTTTATAATTGTTAATCAGTAGTGTAAAATTGTTTTCTTTGCCCTTGTGCCTTGATTTATTAACAGGGCAATTTGTTCTAAGGGAACTAAAAGACAAACAAATGTGCAATTTCTAATGACCAGTTTACAGGAACCCCTGAGAGACAGCTGGTATAGCCTACACTTTGGGAGGGTTATAGTACCCCCCCTTCAGGAATTAGGACTATTAAGAAGGAAATCTTCATTAACTGGTTCCTCATTTGTGTAGACAGACGAAAAATACGAGTTCACAATCTCAGCTTTTTTTTGTTCTCATCAACCAGCAGAGCTCCCTCTGATATTAAGGGTCCCACCCCTTCCTGCTTCACTTTTTTAACTATTTGAATCTTTGAAAAATAATTTTGGGTTCTTTTTACTGCGTACTACAATATCCTTTTCCATATCAATTTTAGCTTGCCTGAGGATTTATTGGCCTCTTTGTACCTTATAAATGTTTCTGCTTTCCCAGCTCACTTGAAAGTCTTAAAAGCATGTTTTTTCTTACCCACCTCAGCACCAGCACTTCTATTGAACCAAAAATGTTTTGTTTTGCAATGACATTCCTTGCTTGCAAGGGGAATATACTGACGTATATTTGTTATGCAGCATTTTAAAGACTTCCTATTTTTGTTCTGTTTTTTAAGCCTGTGAAAAGCATTTCCCAATATGTTGCAGAAATACTGTCAAAGTTGCATGTCTGAAATTTTGTTTTAGTTACTTCCTTATAGAGTTGCCTCTGCAACAGAATCTCAGGAGACTATGTTATGATCACTATTCCCTAAATGCTCATCCACATAAATGTTAGAGATGTGTTCAGTATTATTAGTAATTACAAGATCCAAAAGAGAGTTATTCCTAGTAGGTTCTTAAACGAGCTGGAATAAAAAGTTGTCATTCAGCATATTTACAAACCTACTAGCTTTTTCTGTTTTGGCAACCCCATTACCCCAGTCAATGTCTGGATAATTGAAGTCATTAATAATAATAATTTGAATTTGTAAGAGTAGCTGGGCGTCATACTGGTTTATAGCATACACCAATGATACATTCATCATAGCTTGAGTCCCAGAAAAGGACAGCGGATATGTTCTTCCTCTAAGAGGAACTAAATCAATAGGACAGATATAGGGTCTATGAGGAGGAAAGACATCGGCTCCTTTCTTTACAAATTCATCAGCAAATCTTTGTAACATGCTTCTTTGAGGAAAGGAGACATTGCCCAGATGAGACTCCACTTTCTGTCCTAGGTGTTGGAGTTTCTTTTGAATTTCCTCATGTGTGAACCATGCATCATTAGTTGTATTACTAGAATTAGTACTATTAGTAAGAAAATCTTCATTATCTGGTTCCTTATTTGTGTAGACAGAAGAAAAATACGAGTTCAGAATCTCAGCTTTTTTTTGTTCTCATCAACCAGCGGAGCCCCCTCTGATATTAAGGGTCCTACCCCTTCCTGCTTTACTTTTTTAACTATTTGCATATTTGAAAAATAATTTCGATTTCTTTTTACTGCTTGCTGCAATGTTCTTTTTTTATTAATTTCAGCTTGCTTTTTGCATGATTTATTGGTCTCCTTGTACCTTATAAATGTTTTGGCTGTCCCAGCTCACTTGAAAGTCTTAAAAGCAGGTATTTTCTTACCCACCTCAACAACAACAAGGTTTTGCTTTGCAACGACGTTCCTTGCTTACAAGTGGAATATACTGACAAGTATATTTATTAAGCAGCATTATAAAGACTTCCCATTTTTGTTCTGTGTTTAACCCTGTGAAAAGCATTTCCCACTTAATATGTTGCAGAGATGCCCTTATACTGTCACAGTTTGCACGTCTGAAATTTAGTGTTTTAGTTACTCCCTTATAGAATTGCTTCTGCAACAGAATCTCAAAGGAGACCATGTTATGATCACTATTCCCTAAATTCCCCTCACCCACACAAATGTTAGAGATGAGTTCAGTATTGTTAGTTATTACAAGGTCCAAAAGAGAGTTATTCCTAGTAGGTTCTTGATTGAGCTGGAATAAAAAGTTGTCATTCAGCATATTTACAAACCTACTAGCTTTTTCTGTCTTGACAACCCCATTACCCCAGTCAATGTCTGGATAATTGAAGTCACCCATAGTAACAACTTGACCTAGTTGTGAAGCTGCTTCTATTCTAAGAGTAGCTGAGCTTCATATTTGTCACTTATACGAGGTGGTTTATAACATACAACAATGATTATTTCCTTTGTAACCTTTTGCCCAGTTAAAATCTCTACCCAGAGGATTCTACACCCTCACCCTCAATTCAGGCTTTACATACAAACACACTCCTCCACCCGCTATTTAATCCCTCTGTCCCTCCTAAAAAGAGTGTAACTATTTCAGTCCAGTCACATGTTTCATCCCACCAGGTCTCAGTGATACCAATTATATCATAATGTTTAGAGCAATTAATTCTAGGTCTCCCATTTTACCTGACAAACTTCATGCATTTGCAGCATACAGCGGAGGTTACTTCTTTTACTTTTGAAATGTTTAAGGCAGCGATTTTGCTATTTTAAAACTGGCCACACACACAGGCCAATAAAAGATTCCAACGTATTTCCTTAAGACCAAGTTGGCAGATTATTGGCCCATGTATGGGGTCTACAAATCGGCCTGACTAACTGATATCTCTGAATATTGACCATATATCTCGCTGATTTGGAGATCCTGTTAGGAGAGGACTTCATCAGTTCATTGAGTGCTTGTAGGTTGAACTGAGATTTCTCCTAGCAGTAATATACAAACAAAAAGCCTTCTTGTCTTTGGCAGAAAAAGTAGAATTTGCAAAATACAGAACAGCAAAATGGGAAGTGAAAGTGGGGTTTGTACATGTGGAGCTTTAGATTACAGGACATTACTTGGTGGGACCGGCTGCTGGTACCATGTCTCTTCTGGGGCTGCTCATCCTGCTCTGTAAGTACAACAACAAATGTGAAGGATCTTCTTCTATTTAAATGCCTGAGGGTAACTGTCTGCTCCACATCTGGTATCCCATAGCAACCCATCAGCAGGGGGCATCTACATACCTAAAGTTTGGAAGTAAAAACAGTTGCACACATAATGATTTGTACATCACCAAAAAATCTGTTTAACAAATGTGAATTAACAAAATAAAAATTGAAGAATTAAAATTAAAGCACTTAGAAATTACAAATAGTATTACCTGTAACCAGGGGAACCGTTTTGCTGTAAAATTTGCAGTTTCACCAGTGGCAAATATTTTTGTGAATCCGCACTCAAATGTTATTATTGTGTTTTGTTTCTTTGGGGAAAGAAAGTGCTTTTTTTTTTTTTTAGGAAAAAACTACTGTAAATGATAACGAAGTCACTGAGGGGTTGTTCTGTGACCATATAAAGACACAAGGCTGCAGGCTGAGTTATACAGGGAACTCTGAGTATCACTCATGTATTATAAGGGATAATGTACCCCCTACTGTAAATGATAAGGATATTAGAAGTCACTGAGGGGTTGTTCTGTGACCATATAAAGGCACAAGGCTGCAGGCTGAGTTATACAGGGAACTCTGAGTATCACTCATGTATTATAAGGGATAATGTACCCCCTACTGTAAATGATAAGGATATTAGAAGTCACTGAGGGGTTGTTCTGTGACCATATAAAGGCACAAGGCTGCAGGCTGAGTTATACAGGGAACTCTGAGTATCACTCATGTATTATAAGGGATAATGTACCCCCTACTGTAAATGATAAGGATATTAGAAGTCACTGAGGGGTTGTTCTGTGACCATATAAAGGCACAAGGCTGCAGGCTGAGTTATACAGGGAACTCTGAGTATCACTCATGTATTATAAGGGATAATGTACCCCCTATTGTAAATGATAAGGATATTAGAAGTCACTGAGGGGTTGTTCTGTGACCATATAAAGGCACAAGGCTGCAGGCTGAGTTATACAGGGAACTCTGAGTATCACAAAAAATATTTCTAAAATGTTTTTCTCTTTATTTCCTTTCACTTGTGAGTTAATTAGTTGGTGTGAGGCTGTTTGTCTACTTTAGAAAATTCTCTTAAACAGAAAATGTTAAACTGAATTATAACACAGAAAAAACTGGGTGTAATATTTTTTCTTCTCTATCCTTATCTCTAATAGTGGTGGCTACAGAAAATGCAGGTGAGTCTCTGATCAATACATTTTTTATTATATAATGCAGGTGCACAAAAATGTGGTCCTTTTCTAAATTGTCTTTATTTAACTTTCACTGTAAATGTTTAATGAATCTATTTCAAATGTAGTTTTCATTTTCTCATCAGTTTTTGAGTTTTTCAACCAAACAATTTTTTCGTAGACGCAAAAAAAATTGCATGTAGAAAAATGCCACTTATTACAATGGGGAAAAGGAGTTGTTCCATGTGATCCAGTGAATATATACAAGTTGTAAGATAAATGATATAAAAACAAGATTTTAGATGGAGCAGAATTCATATATCCAGCCGGACCACCAGTTTATGTTGTTTTTAGGGAACCAACAAAAAAAAACAAGAATGGCATGAAATCGGAGAAAATATTAAATCAGGGAAATGTATTGTGTATTATAGATAGGCAGGACCTACAAACAGACAATATAATGAGGGAAACTTCAAATCAGGGTAATCCATTGGGTGCGGCTGTTTGTGCCAAATGCTGCAGTTAAATCAGTTCCGTGTGTAGCTTTGAGCTTTTTAAAGGGATACTGTCATGGGAATTTTTTTTTTTTTTCCAAAATGAATCAGTTAATAGTGCTGCTCCAGCAGAATTCTGCACTGAAATCCATTTCTCAAAAGAGCAAACAGATTTTTTTATATTCAATTTTGAAATCTGACATGGGGCTAGACATATTGTCAATTTCCCAGCTGCCCCTGGTCATGTGACTTGTGCCTGCACTTTAGGAGAGAAATGCTTTCTGGCAGGCTGCTGTTTTTCCTTCTCAATGTAACTGAATGTGTCTCAGTGGGACATGGGTTTTTACTATTGAGTGCTGTACTTAGATCTAAGGCAGCTGTTATCTTGTGTTAGGGAGCTGTTATCTGGTTACCTTCCTATTGTTCTGTTGTTAGGCTAATGCGGGGGGGGGGGGGGAAAGGGAGGGGGTGATATCACTCCAACTTGCAGTACAGCAGTAAAGAGTGATTGAAGTTTATCAGAGCACAAGTCACATGACCAGGGGCAGCTGGGAAATTGACAATATGTCTAGCCCCATGTCAAATTTCAAAATTGAATGTAAAAAAATCTGTTTGCTCTTTTGAGAAATGGATTTCAGTGCAGAATTCTGCTGGAGCAGCACTATTAACTGATTCATTTTGGAAATGTTTTTTTTTCCCATGACAGTATCCCTTTAATGAGTTTTAATCATCGTTATTTGCCAGACAAGAGTTTATTTTCACACGTAACCAATAATCTGTTCCATTGCAGGAGCTGCCAAAGCCATAGTGATCTTCTCACCCAACTGGGCCACCGTATTCACAAAGGAATCTGTAACTCTGACTTGTAATGTAGATTCCTCTGCAGGAGGCTTTTCCTGGTATAAAGATGAGAGATGGATCAGTTCAGAACAGAAATATACAATAGGCTCTGCCCAAGTGAATGACAGTGGGAAATACCAATGTAAATCCCAGAGCAGTGACCGGAGTGACTCTGTTACACTGACTGTCAGTAACGGTGAGTTCAAAAATGATAATTTGAGAAGGATTTCGTGTTAAATGTTTTTTTTTCTACTAAATGTTGTAATAAAGGTTAATTGTATTTTTTTACTAAAATACTGATAAAAATGATTCCTAATGAGCAGAGTGTAGGGCTAAAATGCACAGTCGCTCCCTGTCCTTCCTGACATATGGACCCAACACTGACTGTGTTAATTAATGAATTTAATTTGAAATAATTTGTGATTTGGTACCGGTGGAGTGTGGATTGTTATATAATAGGGTCAATGATCGTACTATTATAAGATATTTTAGTTGTTTAAAGCAATTTATGATCTTAGAGTGACCTCTGATTAATTATTAGTTATTGTGGGGTATTCTATTCTTTTTCTGTCTATAGAAAATAATTCTTCATGTTTTAATGTATGATCAGCCAAAACTCATCAGTGACTTCTAATATCCTTATCATTTACAGTAGGGGGTACATTATCCCTTATAATACACGAGTGATACTCAGAGTTCCCTGTATAACTCAGCCTGCAGCCTTGTGCCTTTATATGGTCACAGAACAACCCCTCAGTGACTTCTAATATCCTTATCATTCACAGTAGGGGGTACATTATCCCTTATAATACATGAGTGATACTCAGAGTTCCCTGTATAACTCAGCCTGCAGCCTTGTGCCTTTATATGGTCACAGAACAACCCCTCAGTGACTTCTAATATCCTTATCATTTACAGTAGGGGGTACATTATCCCTTATAATACATGAGTGATACTCAGAGTTCCCTGTATAACTCAGCCTGCAGCCTTGTGCCTTTATATGGTCACAGAACAACCCCTCAGTGACTTCTAATATCCTTATCATTTACAGTAGGGGGTACATTATCCCTTATAATACATGAGTGATACTCAAGGTTCCCTGTATAACTCAGCCTTGTGCCTTTTGGACTGTGTGAGAGGGGTTACATTATAGTGGTACTTTATGTCCCTGGAGGTACAAGAGCACTGGGGATAATGCGGTTGTTTAGTGAAGAGAGAAGTATGAGGAGGTGCAACTCAGTCATATGAGGTGTAAGGACAATGTAGGATTTATACTTTGCACCTCTGAATTATTTGCAACAGTTTCTAATGTGGGATGTTTGATGGACAAATCTGTATTTTCTAATTTCCAGAATACTTGGCCCTGAAAGTTCCCCCCTTTGTGTTTGAAGGGGACAATGTATATGTTTTCTGTGCCGAGTACCCTGGGTATGATGCTGAGAAGGCTGATCTGAAGAAAGGAAATATGTTTATAGCTTCTTCTCCCAATGGGAGTTTCCAGATTGGAAGAGTAACCATGGCAACGAGTGGCTCCTACACATGTAACAGAACAGTAGGGTACTATAGCCCTTATAATTATGTGAGCAGTGCCGACATTTCTGTAAAAGGTAAACATGTTATTGGTTCCTGTAATTAAATAAATATATCACAGGGAATTAGATAGTTTAAATCTATTTATATTTTTCATGAGGCGATGTTCATCCCTGAGATTCAACTCTGTCTATTTACCAAAATACACATTACAAAATCCTCTGCAATCTCATCATGTCCACAATGAATCCAGGCAGGTCTGTTTGACCCAATATCACTTTCCTTGTTCATGAATGCTGTAGAGCAGTGATCCCCAACAGGGCTGATCCAATCAAATGTGGGGCCCAATTGGGACCATGTTGGCGGGGCCCCTAGACAAAGTGTTGCTGGCTACTGACACACCAAGTATTTAGGAAAATAAGGGCATACAGGCACAAAATAGAAATGAAAGGGGCAGACAAGGTAAGAGAGTGAGAGGGGTGAAATAGGGGCACAAAATAGGGGCACACAGGGTAAGAGAGAGAGGGAGGAAATAGGAGAGTGGACTGGGCCAATTAGTTTGGGGCAGGCTGGGCCGATTCAGCTTGGGAGCAGACTTGGTTGGATTGGGGGCAGGCAGGGCCTATCAAGGTTGGAGGAAATCTGGGCCTATGAGAGTTGGGGGCAGGCTAGACCTATGGAGTTGGGGGATAGGCTGGCTTATCAGAGTTGGGGGTGGGCTGGACCTATGGATTTGGGGATGGGCTGGACTCTCAAAGTTGGGGGCAGGCCAGGCAGCATCATGTGCTGAGGGAAATATTATCTGTGCTGTCCAATAGGCCTAAGGCCGGCCCTGATCCCCAACCAGTAGCTTGTGAGTAACATGTTGCTCCCCAAACCCTTGGATGTTGCTCTCAGTGGCCTCAAAGCAGTTGCTTATTTTTGAATTCCAGGTTTGGAGGCAAGTTTTGGTTGCATAAAAACCAGTTGTATTGCCAAACAGAGTCTCCTGTAGGCTGCCAGTCCACATAGGGGCTACCAAATAGCCAATCACAGCCTTTATTCGGCACCCTAGGATTTTTTTTTTAGAATTGTGTTTCCCCGCAAACTCTTTTTAAATATGAATGTGGCTCACGGTTGAAAAAGGTTGGGGACCCCGGCTGTAGAGGGTTACACCAGCCCTTTCTCCAGGCATCAAGGCCAGCGTTCTCATATCTCTCTGTATCCGCACACATTTCTATAGTCCCAACTGATATGCACCAGTAAAAAGGGCAAGTAAGAAAACCTCATGTTATGCTTGAATGATGCCCATATGGGGAACCTGAACTTAGTCTTCAAATTGCAAAAAAACAATTGTCCTTATTTTTTGTGCACTTTGCACAACTGATCAAATTGCCACAGGCCTTAGCAACCAGTTTCAGAGCACAAACATCTAGCACTTACTACATAACTCAGTGCAGGATCTAAGAGAAGCAGATGGGAGGAGGCACTTACCTTGTGCATCATTTAGAGGCGCAATATTCAGAGCGGAAGGAGGTTCAGCCTATATTGGGGCCCTGTCCTTACTGCCTGAGCTGTGCCTCTTGATGCTGCTCTCTTAAAGGGGTGCCATATGTTTGATCTGGTGTTCTGGGCATCAAGCAGAAGCTGTTTTTGTGTATTTACTGAATTATCAGATTATATCAGTGGTGCCCAAAAGTGGTGCATCTCAAGACACTGTCACAAGTTTGTCTATAGGACCTTCCTGTTTCATGCTTTTCAATCAGATATTTATTATATAAAGGTTACATTAGAAATAGTTGTTTGTTAAATATAACAATATATATTTCCCATAAATCAATTTTTAAGTAACACTTTCCATGGAACAGAATGCCAACAATGCTTTTATGGATGTTGATCATAATGGGGCAACTTTACTAAAAGTAGATCCCTCATTAGTAAACTATGGGCACTCCTATTAATTAATGATTCAGTTTTTTTTCATTTAACTCGATTCTTTCCTTTTCTAGAGCTTTTTTCAAACAGCCGGGCAACTGATCTGTGAATTCAGGTTCCCCCGAATCAAATTCAATCGAAGAATATTCAATTCTGATAAAGTGTGACACCAATCTCAGCCCACACAGAGTGACTACAGAGCTACAGTTTGCTTTCTACAGAAATGGGCACAATGTGCAGGGATTCAGCTCATCCAACCAATATGGAGTCCCCTCAGCTCAGCTGGAGGATTCTGGGAAATATATCTGTGAAATAAGAGATCAATCTGGGAGTGTAAAGAAGACGAGTGACCAAAAAAGTATTGAAATAAAAGGTGAGCAAAGCCTTGAATTGACAAATATCTGGTTATTCTTTCTATGGGAACAGCAATCAGTGGCTTTCTACAGAAATGGGCACAATGTGCAGGGATTCAGCTCATCCAACCAATATGGAGTCCCCTCAGCTCAGCTGGAGGATTCTGGGAATTATATCTGTGAGGTACAAACTCCAACCGGCAGTGTGAGGAAGAGGAGAAATATAACAGATAATAAATCACTTCTGAGACAATCCTGTGTATGGGGGATCCATTAAATATGAATCTAAGGCTGAATATCTCCTCACTATGACAGATTAAAATTGCCCAGGGGAAATCATAAATAATGTCTACAGGAAAGGTTTCCCCTTAAATCACCACCATTGTGGTATCATCATCATCATCATCATTTATTTATATAGCGCCGACAAGATACGCAGGAGTCAGGAGAATATTTACATACAGGAGGTGGTCCATAGGCAGATGAAGCAAATACATTTTGTTTATTAGTATCAATTGCTCATAAAACGTCAATGAAAAAGTAACTGTAAAACATTGGGTGGGACAAGGACCTCGGGTGGGCATTGCGTGTGGGAAATTATTTGTTCTGAAGTCCAGCTATTCCTTCATTGGAATCCAGGGGATCTGGAATACTGAGTGGAGAGACCAAGGGCAAGTTCCCTATAATGTCAGTACATATAGATTTTACAGCACTCACTGCACTATTCTTCTGCACTTTATTATTTCCTTATCTTATTCTCCATTCACCTCAATTAACTACATATGCAAATATTAGTTTGTTCCCAATAACCATTAAGTAATCTGCATATACTAAATTGTCTTTACTTATTCTAATGAAGGTTAGTGCTGTTGTGTATATTGTTTAAAGGTCCAGTAACACTAAAAGCTGGAGGGTATCAATATGCATTGAAATCTAATGTAACATACCCCCCAACTGTCCTGTTTTGAGTGGAACAGTCCCGCTTTCGACAGCTCAACAGGCAGTCCGCGTTTGTACTGGAAAGTCTCGATTTCTCTGCACCGAACAGCCAAAAAAGATACAATGTTTGTAACTTAATTGGCTCTTGTCAGAGATCCCAGAATAGATACTTAAGATACTTTTGTAACAGTTTTGTCTCTTGGGAGAAGTTAGTCTCACAGCTTAAAGGGCAATTCACTTAATTAGTAAAATTGTAATAAAACATAAAATCTACAAAAATGTGTTCAGACTTTCATAACCTGGCAAATTTTGTAAAATGGGCATGGTAATTGGGGGGTGTGGCCACAAAAAGATGTGTGGTAAAAAAAAATTTCTCCCAAATTTCTTTCTCCCTCTTTCCGTTTCCAAAATGTTGGGAGGTACAATGTAGTGTCGCCCTGCACTGGAAAAATGGTTGTGTTTACTTCAGAAATCATTGAATTCAGCAGTTGTGTAGCCCAGGGGCAGCCATTAAATCAGAATAGGACTATAGGGCTCCACTAACATAGTAGATAACAGAAAAACTCTGTAGGATTCAATGGGATTAGTTCTTACACAGAAAGATAAATAAGGGGTCAAATATCATTCACAGCTCCCTGCAGGACTACAGACTGAGAACTTCTCTCATATAAAATATTATATTTTTTGTTTATCCATGTAGTGATCTTTAGGTGAGTCACTATCCGCCAATGATTGTTAAATAATTATCTCGTTTGATTTGGCGTTTTTCATGTTACAGAGCTGGTTAGAACCCCACAGATAAAAGTCAGCCCAGATGATCAGGTGACAGAAGGAGATCACATGACCATAACATGTGACACAAAGCTCAGCCCACACAGAGAGACTACAGAGCTACAGTTTGTTTTCTACAGAAATGGGCACAATGTGCAGGGATTCAGTTCATCCAACCAATATGGAGTCCCCTCAGCTCAGCTGGAGGATTCTGGGAATTATATCTGTGAAATAAGAGATCAATCTGGGAGTGTAAAGAAGGCGAGTGACCCAAAAAGTATTGAAATTAAAGGTGAGCAAAGCCTTGAATTGACAAATATCTGGTTATTCTTTCTATGGGAACAGCAATCAGTGGCTTTCTACAGAAATGGGCACAATGTGCAGGGATTCAGTTCATCCAACCAATATGGAGTCCCCTCAGCTCAGCTGGAGGATTCTGGGAATTATACCTGTGAGGTACAAACTCCATCCGGCAGTGTGAGGAAGAGGAGAAATATAACAGATAATAAGTCACTTCTGAGACAATCCTGTGTATGGGGGATCCATTAAATATGAATCTAAGGCTGAATATTTCCTCACTATGACAGATTAAAATTGCCCAGGGGAAATCATAAATAATGTCTACAGGAAAGGTTTCCCCTTAAATCACCACCATTGTGGTATCATCATCATCATCATTTATTTATATAGCGCCGACAAGATACGCAGGAGATCAGGAGAATATTTACATACAGGAGGTGGTCCATAGGCAGATGAAGCAAATATATTTTGTTTATTAGTATCAATTGCTCATAAAAAGTCAATGAAAAAGTAACTGTAAAACATTGGGTGGGACAGGGACCTCGGGTGGGCATTGCGTGTGGGAAATAATTTGTTCTGAAGTCCAGCTATTCCTTCATTGGAATCCAGGGGATCTGGAATACTGAGTGGAGAGACCAAGGGCAAGTTCCCTATAATGTCAGTACATATAGATTTTACAGCACTCACTGCACTATTCTTCTGCACTTTATTATTTCCTTATCTTATTCTCCATTCACCTCAATTAACTACATATGCAAATATTAGTTTGTTCCCAATAACCATTAAGTAATCTGCATATACTAAATTGTCTTTACTTATTCTAATGCAGGTTAGTGCTGTTCTGTATATTGTTTAAAGGTCCAGTAACACTAAAAGCTGGAGGGTATCAATATGCATTTAAATCTAATGTAACATACCCCCCAACTGTCCTGTTTTGAGCAGAACAGTCCCGCTTTCGACAGCTCAACCGGCAGTCCCGCATTTGTACTGGAAAGTCTCGATTTCTCTGCACCGAACAGCCAAAAAAGATACAATGTTTGTAACTTAATTGGCTCTTGTCAGAGAGCCCAGAATAGATACTTAAGATACTTTTGTAACAGTTTTGTCTCTTGGGAGAAGTCAGGCTCACAGCTTAAAGGGCAATTCACTTAATAAGTAAAACTGTAATAAAACATAAAATCTACAAAAATGTGTTCAGACTTACATAACCTGGCAAATTTTGTAAAATGGGCATGGTAATTGGGGGGTGTGGCCACAAAAAGGGGTGTGGTAAAATTTGCACGCTCCGCTCTGCAAATTTCTTTCCCCCTCGTTTCCAAAATGTTGGGAGGTACAATGTAGTGTCGCCCTGCACTGGAAAAATGGTTGTGTTTACTTCAGAAATAATTGAATTCAGCAGTTGTGTAGCCCCGGGGCAGCCATTAAGTCAGAATAGGACTATAGGGCTCCACTAACATAGTAGATAACAGAAAAACTCTGTAGGATTCAATGGGTTTAGTTCTTACACAGAAAGATAAATAAGGGGTCAAATATCATTCACAGCTCCCTGCAGGACTACAGACTGAGAACTTCTCTCATATAAAATATTAAATGTTTTGTTTATCCATGTAGTGATCTTTAGTTGAGCTAAATCAAAGTCAACTTCCTAAATAAAATAAAAAGTCACTATCCGCCAATGATTGTTAAATAATTATCTCGTTTGATTTGGCGTTTTTCATGTTACAGAGCTGGTTAGAACCCCACAGATAAAAGTCAGCCCAGATGATCAGGTGACAGAAGGAGATCACATGACCATAACATGTGACACCAATCTCAGCCCACACAGAGAGACTACAGAGCTACAGTTTGTTTTCTACAGAAATGGGCACAATGTGCAGGGATTCAGTTCATCCAACCAATATGGAGTCCCCTCAGCTCAGCTGGAGGATTCTGGGAATTATACCTGTGAAATAAAAGATCAATCTGGGAGTGTAAAGAAGACGAGTGACCAAAAAAGTATTGAAATAAAAGGTGAGAAAAGCCTTGAATTGACAAATATCTGGTTATTCTTTCTATGGGAACAGCAATCAGTTGCTTTCTACAGAAATGGGCACAATGTGCAGGGATTCAGCTCATCCAACCAATATGGAGTCCCCTCAGCTCAGCTGGAGGATTCTGGGAATTATACCTGTGAGGTACAAACTTCATCCGGCAGTGTGAGGAAGAGGAGAAATATAACAGATAATAAATCACTTCTGAGACAATCCTGTGTATGGGGGATCCATTAAATATGAATCTAAGGCTGAATATCTCCTCACTATGACAGATTAAAATTGCCCAGGAGAAATCATAAATAATGTCTACAGGAAAGGTTTCCCCTTAAATCACCACCATTGTGGTATCATCATCATCATCATCATTTATTTATATAGCGCCGACAAGATACGCAGGAGTCAGGAGAATATTTACATACAGGAGGTGGTCCATAGGCAGATGAAGCAAATACATTTTGTTTATTAGTATCAATTGCTCATAAAACGTCAATGAAAAAGTAACTGTAAAACATTGGGTGGGACAAGGACCTCGGGTGGGCATTGCGTGTGGGAAATTATTTGTTCTGAAGTCCAGCTATTCCTTCATTGGAATCCAGGGGATCTGGAATACTGAGTGGAGAGACCAAGGGCAAGTTCCCTATAATGTCAGTACATATAGATTTTACAGCACTCACTGCACTATTCTTCTGCACTTTATTATTTCCTTATCTTATTCTCCATTCACCTCAATTAACTACATATGCAAATATTAGTTTGTTCCCAATAACCATTAAGTAATCTGCATATACTAAATTGTCTTTACTTATTCTAATGCAGGTTAGTGCTGTTGTGTATATTGTTTAAAGGACCAGTAACACTAAAAGCTGGAGGGTATCAATATGCATTGAAATCTAATGTAACATACCCCCCAACTGTCCTGTTTTGAGTGGAACAGTCCCGCTTTCGACAGCTCAACAGGCAGTCCGCGTTTGTACTGGAAAGTCTCGATTTCTCTGCACCGAACAGCCAAAAAAGATACAATGTTTGTAACTTAATTGGCTCTTGTCAGAGATCCCAGAATAGATACTTAAGATACTTTTGTAACAGTTTTGTCTCTTGGGAGAAGTTAGTCTCACAGCTTAAAGGGCAATTCACTTAATTAGTAAAATTGTAATAAAACATAAAATCTACAAAAATGTGTTCAGACTTTCATAACCTGGCAAATTTTGTAAAATGGGCATGGTAATTGGGGGGTGTGGCCACAAAAAGATGTGTGGTAAAAAAAAATTTCTCCCAAATTTCTTTCTCCCTCTTTCCGTTTCCAAAATGTTGGGAGGTACAATGTAGTGTCGCCCTGCACTGGAAAAATGGTTGTGTTTACTTCAGAAATCATTGAATTCAGCAGTTGTGTAGCCCCGGGGCAGCCATTAAGTCAGAATAGGACTATAGGGCTCCACTAACATAGTAGATAACAGAAAAACTCTGTAGGATTCAATGGGTTTAGTTCTTACACAGAAAGATAAATAAGGGGTCAAACATCATTCACAGTTCCCTGCAGGACTACAGACTGAGAACTTCTCTCATAGAAAATATTAAATGTTTTGTTTATCCATGTAGTGATGTTTAGTTGAGCTAAATCAAAGTCAACTTCCTAAATAAAATAAAAAGTCACTATCCGCCAATGATTTTTCATGTTACAGAGCTGGTTAGAACCCCACAGATAAAAGTCAGCCCAGATGATCAGGTGACAGAAGGAGATCACATGACCATAACATGTGACACAAAGCTCAGCCCACACAGAGAGACTACAGAGCTGCAGTTTGCTTTCTACAGAAATGGGCACAATGTGCAGGAATTCAGTTCATCCAACCAATATGGAGTCCCCTCAGCTCAGCTGGAGGATTCTGGGAATTATACCTGTGAAATAAAAGATCAATCTGGGAGTGTAAAGAAGGAAAGTGACCCAAAAAATATCCGGATACAAGGTGAGTGAAGTCTTAAACTGCCAAGATCACTATATTCTACTGACTCTTTCCTTTTTTAAGTTTTTGTTCTCTATACATGTCATTTTTTAGTAATTCAAGTTTTGTTCTGCAGATATCCATGTTTGCCATATAATTCTGTATTTGTATTTTAATCCATTCAGCACAGAAACTCTCTGGTGTGAGTGTGAGGCTTGAGCCGGCAGGAGGACAGGTTCTTGCTGGGGAGAAGTTGGAGATTCTCTGCTCAGTGGAGAAGGGAATGGGATTATTGAGTTATTCCTGGTGCAAACAGTCCAGTCTCAGCTGTGACACCAAAGAGGCTGCAGTTCTGGAGCAACGGTTTGTGGTAGAAAGTGTTTCTGAAGATTATGGAGGAGAATATCAGTGCATCGTTACTAGAACTGCTACTGGGGATTCCATCAGCAGCGCCAACATCTCCATCTCTGTCCAAGGTACAAATCTAGTCCTTGAGGTTTGACCTTTTGCTACATATTACTCCCTGGGTCAGTTACTGCTGATTAATTTCTTGGTAAAGAGGTCGGCAAACCATTTTGGATCCCTGAATCAATTGTTAACACTTTTTAAGGAACTTCAAGAACCTGGCTGCCTACCAGTAAATAAATCCTTCCTACAGAGATGTAGAATCTCATTTCCATCTCATCCATAAATCACCCATTCTAATCTCTTTTTGGAGTAGTCCATGACTTTCCTTTGCTGATGGTGAAATCTCCTTCACCTCTACCACCAATGAAACATTCATTAACACCTCCTTTGGTAGAAATTTTGGTGAATATGGTGTATTGTTGGAGGGGGGAAACATGGAGATTGCACTTGAAAATCACACTTTGCTCACTGCATAAATGATCCCTATTATATTTACATCAGCAGTTTGAAGTGAACCCAAATATCTTCAAAAATAATTTTTCTAGCAGTCTGTTTGCCATGGTTATCTACTGAATGTCAAATTGCCAACTGCCCCTGCAACTGTAGCTAATATATACTTATATCAAATATTCCCATTCCCCATTTTAGGGCATACTAGTTTGTGACATCACAGCTGTGGCCATATCCACTTTATGATGTCATGGAGAATGGCTGTTGCATATATTTATAGTTTTAAGGCAAATATTATTTTATTTCTGTGTTTTCCAGGAAGTATTTTAATCCAGGATTGGAGCTTTGGTAAGTAATGTGTTATTAAACTACTTTGCAGTGACATATAAACAGTTTTTAACAAGTTTATAAAACATTAAACTTAGGATTACTACCTGAAAGACAATAGGAATGTAGGGATGTGAAAATCTTAGACACCCTTACACTTTACAGACAGGCACATCCCTAGTAATATGGACACCTCAGTGGGTCCTTATGGGGACCTTGTGCTTATGTAACCCCTGTAGTTCACACAGTGTACACCAAATGGCACTGTGCCAGAGTATAAAAGGTTTAGGAACCATGTGTTATGGGTCCATTGCTTTAGCCCAACCAAGTAGGCTGGAAGGGAATGGGTAGTGTCGACCCTAGGTGCCTTGGCCCTAGTAATTAGACAGCTATACTCAATTATAGATCACTCTAGGAGTGATAGAGAGGTTATTTAGTTAAGCAGCTCAAAGCTCCGCCGAGGAGATAAGAGGGATTAAGATCCCAGGGTATTACTGACCCGGAGTAAGGAACCAAGTGTTGAGATAGGGATGGTACGAATTCCCCTAGTCTGCTACTGGAAGATATCCTGAAAACTGGGCAATACCCATCACATGCTTTCAACTTACTCTCTGCTGTATATTCCCTAGCCTGTGGGGATTCAGCCTATACGTGCTGTGAGTATATGCTTCCTTTATGCTGCTGTGTATGTTCTATACTCCATTGTGGATCAATGTGCTAAATGCTCTATGTGCTATTGTTGAATAAATACGTTCTTTGTTCAACTGTTAAAGAACTACTGGCACCCATCATTGTGCTATCACACTCAGTTACAGTTACACTATACCCTTGCCTCCACCGCATTGCAAGGGCTTAGCCCTGAGAAAGAGAGCTCATCTGTGGTCTCAGCCCACAAAGGAAAGTAGCTAAAACTGCCCTAGCACAAGTCAGTTTACTATAGCGCTACAGGAACATTCTCTTAGTCCTGCACATGGGAACTGGTGCATCAAGTAAAAGTTCCTACCTTGGCTGTGCACATTAGTTCCCTCTGCAGTAGCAGAGCAGGAAGTGTTCCTGGAAAATGCAGTCTTACAGGAAACAAATATAAGTAAGTGCTGAATTTGTTCTATTGCACAAATTTTATTAGGGGGTGCTTTACTTTATACCTCTTACACTCTCCCCCACGACATTTATGTCGTCCTGACATACACAAAATCGGTATTCTCAACCATTTTTATGGTTCTGGTAGGGTCTTAACATATGTCTGTGGAGTCTTGGGTCAGTTTCAACTTATATTGACACTTGAGGAAACATCCTCCTTGTGACAGTTGCTCCATTATATATTTTGTCACAAGTTTACACTAGGCCCATTGCACGCTCTAGTACCCAGTGAAGTATACTTGCAGTTTAATGCAAGGGGTAACCCTTTAACACAAGTTTTGTGCAGACTATAATACTTAGACCCAATGATGATGGAAACTAGGGAACACATATGTGTTATCTCTGTGTTTCTTTTTGTGTATGGTGGAATACTTATGCATAACATCCAAAAATATTATCTCCACCTACACCATATTCATTTTGGCCTACTTAATCTTACCTAGCATCATCAACATTCAAAATACCATGTCATATCAAAGAATGTAATAATTTCAAATGCATATCAAACAATGCAATATAAACATTATTGTCTGTTTACATACAATTGTCAGTTCTATTACCACTGTCTAGAGTCCTCTGTAAAATAACAGGGTGATAGATACCACATTGGAGTGACCTTTGTCAACTTTTCACAGTCCATGCTCTGTATTTTGGTATCTCTGTATATAGTACTTGGTTGACCCAATGTATCATAAGTTAGAGTCTTTGGCTGTCTCCTGGTTCTATTGGGTTGTATCCTTCTTAGAGGTGTCGGATCACAAAAGTCATCACCTTCATCTTCATCACTTTCAAGAGTTTCTGGTACCTCTACAGGATTTATCTCTTCTTGCTGAGAGTTTTCTTCTATAGCAGTCTCTGCTGGATCTTCTGTTCTTTCCATATCACAGGGGTAGAATTCCTCTGCCTCTGGGTTTAACTCTACTGTAACTTCAGGTGGTTGGTCATCCTAAGTAAGAGGAATCAGTGATCTCCATTGGTCTTGTTCTTCATCTGATTTACTGTCTGAATCTTGGTTTGATCTTTGAGCAAACTGCTTCTTATTCTGGACTGTATGCTTTCTTGTTTTGCTGGGGTATTTCTTTGGTGTTACTTCATTATTTGGCTCTGTTGGTAGAAAGTCACATGGTAGTAACAAATTCCTGTGTAAAATTCTTGTTTTGCCTTTTCCAGTTTCTGGTTTGACTTCATAAACTGGGCTGTCATCATGTTTTCTTTTGGTAACAACATAGATTGTTTCTTCCCAGTATGATCTTAGCTTTCCAGGACCTCCTTTTTCATTGAGATTTCTTAACACTCTACTACCGGGTGTTAATTCAGCTCCATGAATTTTTTTAACCTTTACTAGCTCCTTTACTTCATCATCATCATCATCATCATTTATTTATATAGCACTGTCAAGATACGCAGTGCTTTACTGCAGTTATAGCAAACAGGGAATAAATGGTGGATAACAAACAAGGATTACAGAGTACAATAGGGTTAGAAGGATGTAGAGATTAGAGTTTACTTTACTTGCAGTTCTTGAAGCAAGTTCATAGGCCTCATTCAATCTATTTGTCCAAGTTTTTACTCTGGATAGTTGTCATACTTTTCTGTTGATGGGGTGTCAAACATATGGTCAACTGGTAGTCTGGGTGATCTCCCAAAAAGAAGAAAGAAGGGTGAATATCCGGTAGCTTCACTTCTTGTGCAGTTATATGAACTACTTTTGCTAGTGAGCTTTTCCAATCCTTCTTTGATTCTGTTAAAAGAGTACGGAGCATTGACAGAAGTGTTCGATTGAACCTTTCAACTTGTCCATTTCCTTCGGGATGGTATGGAGTAGTATGAGAATTTTGGATGTGGCAACATTCTCCTAAAGTGGCAAAGAGTTGGTTCTCAAAAACTCTGCCTATGTCATGGTGATTCTTAGTTGGAAATCCAAATTTTAGTACAAAGTCATTGAATATTTTGTCTGCAGCCGTCCTTGCTGACTTGTTCTTGGTTGCATAAGCCCGAGCAAATCTTGAAAATGGTTTATAACAACCAAAATATATTCATAGCCTCCTTTACATGTTTCCAGGTGTAAAAAGTCAATTGAGATCATCTCAAATGGATATGTTGTGACTATAATGATCAGTGGTGCTCTGGTAGGCTTGTTTGGATGCTTGTCTTTCAAACAACGACACTGATGGGTAATATAGTGTTCTATATCACGCTGCATATGTGGCCAATAAAATCTGTCTCTTGCCAAATCAACAGTTCTTTCCACTCCTAGGTGTCCAATTTCTTCATGTAGCTCTTTGTACACTAAGTTGTGGTATACTGCAGGCAATACTAGTTGAGAACCTGAGGATGTTTTTCTTCTCAAAATCTCTTCAGAGTCTAGACACAGTTTATGCCATTGTCGCATAAGTGCAGAAAGTTCCTGAGATTCTTCTTTTCTCTGATTTCTTGTTGGAAATCTGTTCTCCTTTTTTCATACTTTCCCTATTACTGGATCTTCCTTTTGTGCATTTCTTATGGTTTCCTTGAAAAACTGAGCCATTGTTGGAACAGACCACAAATCCACATTGGCTGTTGTGTTACATATTGTCAGTGGACACAAATATGGCATTCTTTCTTCTTGCTGCACTTGAATACCTTGTGCTATACTGTGGATGACTTTGTGGTCAATTTCCTTACAGCATTGTTCCATATACTTTTCAGGAGTTAATGGCATGCGGGAAAGTACATCTGCATCAGTATTTATTTTACCTGGTCAGTATTTGATGGTGAAATTGAAATCAGCAAGTTCTGCTACCCACCTATGGCCTGTTGCATTGAGTTTTGCTGTGGTCAGGATGTAGGTTAGCGGATTGTTATCTGTGTACACCAGGAATGATGGACAGTAGTACAGATAGTCTCTGAATCTTTCACATATTGACCATTTCAATGCTAGGAATTCAAGCTTTCCTGAGTGCATATGGTAGTTTTTCTCAGCTGGTGTTAGTGTTCTTGAGCCATAAGCAATGACTCTTAATCTCCCATCTTGTTCTTGATAAAGAACAGCACCTAGTCCCTCTTGTGATGCATCACAATGAAGTACAAATGGTTTTGCAAAGTCTGGATAACTCATTACTGGTGGATGAGTCAATACTTCAATCAGCTGGTTTAACACTTCCTGGTGCTGTTCTGTCCATATGATGGGGTGATGGGAAGGTAACTGAACATTCTGTTTTGGTTTAGGTCGAGATGCTTTCCGTGATTTGTTCACAGACCTAGGACTGGATGTAGGCACTGAGTCTGCTGATAACAATTCATATAGTGGTCTTGCAATTCTGGAGAAATCTTTACTATAGGGGCGATAATATGAAATAAACCCCAGGATTCTTTTAAGTTCTCCAATATCCTTTGGCTTTTTCTCTTTTAGTGCTAAGACAGGTGCAATTTTAGCCGGATCCATAGTGTGACCATCTTTTGACACAATTTTTCCAAGAAATCTGACATGGTCCTTAAAAAGTTCACACTTTTTGGCAGTGAGTTTGACTCCATGTTTCTGATAACGCTTTAATACTGCTCGTACATCTTCCACATGGTCATTAAAAGATTTGCTGTGAACCAAGTTGTCATCTAGATAAGGTTGACAAATCTCATCTCTTATTCCTGTCAGACGTTCTTCCATGCTCCTTTGGAATTCTGCTGGTGCTGAGCTGAGGCCAAAGGGGATACGAACCCATTCATACAACCCCCATGGTATTATGAAAGCTGTTAAAGGTCGGCTGGATACTTACTTCTACAAAGCCTTGATGATAGGCCTTCCCTTGGTCAAGCACTGAGAACCACGAGTGTCCTCCCAAACTATCAAGCATGTCTTGGATTCCTGGTATTGGGTAACGATCAGGGATTGACTTTTGGTTCAATTCTCTGTAGTCACAGCAAAGTCTTAAGCTGCCATCCTTCTTTCTTACACATACAATGGGCGAAGAGTATGAGGATTTGGATGTTGTGATCCACCCACGGTTTAGTAAGTCCTGCAGATACTCCTTCACCTCCTTGTGCAGTGGCTTTGGGACTGACATATAAGTTTACTTCACAGGAGTGTTATCCTTGAGCCGAATACTTAGCTGTAAAAAAGGGATACATCCAACGTCTGAGTCATCTTTTGCAAAGGCATGGCACTCCTCTCTTAGCATCTGCCTCACAGTGTCTTGTTGGTCTTTTGTTAAGTGCTCTAAGGACACTGGTGGGTCCCACAACTCCTCAGTAGGCTCTTTTGAGAGTACTGTAGAATGCTCAATCTCCTGACTTACTAAAATGACTTGTGCCGCTGGAAATCCTTTTGGTTCCACTTCTGCAGGGTAAGCTGTCTTAATGTGTTCAACATTCCAAGGCTAGTTTTGCCTTTTAGGATGATGTCATGTTTGTCTAAGTTCCACACTGGTATAGATAGTCTATAAAGGGTACCTCTGTGGAGAGAAAATAAAGTTCCATTTATGCAGAGCCCCTCAGGTAACTGAAACAAATCATGGGGTGTGAACAGCATAGTCTGGTTCTGCTGGGATGGTCCTGTGCGGACAGTACATTTTATTTTGATGGCAGACTTTGCAGGTATCTTTTGGTCTCTGGTGCCAGTCTTTACCACTGAACCCACGGGTTCTGTACAGTTTGCTGTTACTAGTAAATAGATTGCAATGAACAGTGCAATATAAACATATATGCATATAAATGCAACATCAAAATGCTAGCTGGCATATACAGCAATGTCTCTGGGGGTGCTGTCAGCTGTGGAGGTGATTTGGTGCAACTATTTTCTTACCAGCGATGCTACCATGAGGAGAGATGAAACTGTGCATGCTTCTTCCACAGCATGGTCTGTAAAATGGAGTCCTGGCTCCCACAAGGCATTGCTCTAGGTCACATGGTGAGAGCATGGTAGCCTGATTAGTTCAAATCCTGCCATAAGCATTATGGAGGTGTAGAATGGATATAGGAAATGGTCTTGCGTAGTTACAGCAAGTGTCCCACAACATAAGAATAGGGAAATCCCAAATATGGTAATAGCGTATGCTGGAGACATGACACTCCCCGTCTGGCATCTATAGATGTCACCACTTTTTTCCCTCAGGAGATAAGTAAAGTCAGTTCAGAAACTGGTCTGAAGAACAATTTTGTTTCTCCTTGTTTGGAGGTTTGACCTCAATCTTTCAGACTCTTCCATCCTCACTTGGAAATGTTTTGCAGACAAGACCTAAGGACCATTCACTCCTCTGTGACTGACAGTCTTTCAACAGAACAACATTACTAGGTTTGAGGTTGGGCTTGGTAGTTTGCCATTTGCAAAGTGGCTGCAAAGTGGAGATGTATTGCTTTCTCCATCTGTCCCAGAAGGTATTTGCAAGATGGCCTCCTACTCTCAATAGGCCAGTTTGGTCAAGGAATGAGTGAAGCTTCCTCAAAGTACTGTCTTTAGGGATGAGTTTGTTTCTTGTGGTGTAAAAGAACGCTGGTCCCGAGAGCCAAGTTGTGTCTTTAAGCTGACTTGCTGCAACAGTTTTGGTTGTGTGGTCTACAGGGTTGTAGTTGGTATAGAATACAGTCTCTTTGGGCTCTGTGCCTGTCTTGGTTGTGATGAGCTCAGCTAGCTCTACAGCTAGAACGGCAGCACAGAGTTCCAGTCTGGGTATAGTGTGTTCGGGAATTGGTGCCAGTTCTGCCTTACCCATAACAAATGCAATGTGGCATTGTCCATAGATATCCACAGTTTTGAGGTATGCTACAGCAGCTATGGCTTTGACAGAAGCATCAGAGAACACCAGTGGCGCAACTACCGGGGGAGCAGGGGGTGCAATTAGACCAGGGCCCGCACCCCCGCAGGGCCCCCCGGCAGTCACACGCCTACTGGATTCAGCTGCAGCCACACGGACGATGGTGGGGTGGGGCCCGGCTGCACAGCCCACACCAAGGCCCGCCCCCACCTAGTTCCGTCACTGCAAACAACTTCTTATATTCCTGACTGATGCTCTCTATAGCAGGGATCCTCAACCTTTTGAACCCGTGAGCAACATCCAGAAGTAAAAGGAGTTGGGGAGCAACACGGGCATAAAAAATGTTCTCGGGTGCCAAATAAGTTCTGTGATTGGCCATTTGGTAACCCCTATGTGGATTGTCAACCTACTCTGAGGCTCTGTATGGCAGTACGCCTGGTTTTATACAACCAAAACTTGCCTCCAAGCCTGGAATTAAAAAACAAGCACCTGCTTTGAGGCCACTGGGATCAACAGCCAAGGGGTTGGGGAGCAACATATTGCTCACAAGCTACTGATTGGGGATCACTGCTCAAAGCTTCCCTTTCAACTTCAGGGTAAGGGAAGTTTTTAGTTGTCGTGGGCTTTATTAATCAGATTTTACACCCACAAATATGGAAGCTCTATCTCTTACCCTCCATCCTCTGAGCTGAGCACTGAGCTGCAAGTCCCTCCAGTTTCTCATAAATTGGAATACAAAATGTATTGTCCATGTCAGGAACTTATGGCAGTAAGAGGTTATCATTTGAGAAAGTGCAAGTTAGTGATGGGTCCTGTTAGAGAAGTAGAGTGGATTTGGAGATGATTGATGACTTGAATTTCTTTAAGACATTAGTGGAACCAGACTGCTCTATATTTTACAGCCATGTTTAGAGAGAAGGTAGAGCTAAGGTAGGCTCTAGCCATGTTTGAAAGGACTGGAAACTTCTGGTCTAGAAGAAGCAGAGTATAAAGCCTTTAGATGTGGTTCCCAAGATGTGAGGATCCTTTAAACTCATTTTAGGCTCTACAAGAGTGTCTATAATTCTGCAATATATCAATTTGTTCACAGGGTATAAGTGAAGCAGTGAAGGCCGAACACACCTAAAAATACTTGAGTACATATAATTAATGTTATTAGTAATACCTCATATACTTTGTATTAATTTTACTTATTTTTGTCAGGATCTCTGCAAAATACAGTGAGATTGGCATTGTCTGCAGTTATCTTCATCATTATATTATTAATTGTCTTCTACCACATAAAGACGATGGAAGTAACATATTCCCAGGAGACAAAAAAGAATGAAAGAGAGATCAGGAATGAGGGAGAATGTTCTACATAATAAGTGCCATGTCTTAATTGTATATGAAATGTGTTTTCTTCAGACCATGAAGATGCTCCTCATCAAATGCTCTCTTAAAATATTCTTATAGTAGCATTCATGTTATAGTACCAATACATTCTGCAGAAAATACAATAAAACATGCACAAAACAAATGAGCAATATGATACTTTCGTCATCAGGGTCATATTTCATATACATACAAAAACCTTGGATACAGACCAATATAAAGTGAATGTCAATTTGTGGCATGCTATAGACCTCTTCTGACCAAGCTGAGGTATCTCTACATTCTCAAAAACTTTCAGAAGCATGCTCATTCATTAAAAAAATATGTTTTATTGCATCATATTAAAACGTCAAAACAACCCCACATGGAGCCTAACGCGTTTCATGCTTACCTAGCACTTAGTCATAGGCAATCCCATATTTCATATAATCCTGATGTTACAGTGTCCTTGTTATCCATTGGCATCTTGTGCTTGAATGGCTGACCCCATGGCTACACAGCAGCTTGTTTATATAAACTATAGTAGTACTTATCTGTTATCTACTGTGTATCCTGTGCTTGAATGGCTGCCCCCATGGCTACACAGCAGCTTGTTTATATAAACTATAGTAGTACTTATCTGTTATCTACTGTGTATCCTGTGCTTGAATGGCTGCCCCCATGGCTACACAGCAGCTTGTTTATATAAACTATAGTAGTACTTATCTGTTATCTACTGTGTATCCAGTACTTGAATGACGGCCCCCCTGGCTACACAGCAGCTTGTTTATATAAACTATAGTAGTACTTTTCTGTTATCTACGGTGTATCCTGTGCTTGAATGGCTGCCACCATGGCTACACAGCAGCTTGTTTATATAAACTATAGTAGTACTTATCTGTTATCTACTGTCTATCCTGTGCTTGAATGGCTGCCCCCATGGCTACACAGCAGCTTGTTTATAAAAACTATAGTAGAGTTTCTGAAGCAAATACAGCAGTTTTACTAGTGCAGGACAACAGTACAATATATTTTAATTTTTTATTTTTTGATATTACTGTTTTTTTAAAAGTGAAACCAAAAGTACAACTGGAGCAGAATACTGCAACTACTGTAGTAAGGTGCTGCTGACTGGCATTGCTTGTACAGATTATGGATGTGCCTAGTGCAGTCCCATTAAGGGTATAAGTGGATATTGTTACATCCTGTACTCCTTAATAATGGGATTCTGGGTTTTGCAACAACAACTTATTTATTAAAATACAGTGTGTGAAAGAAGCCTGGCTCTCTGACTGTACAGTCCCATCTCCTTGTGGTCCTGCTCCCACCTATCTGCTTCTTTTTCTATGACAAACTTTATTAACATTAACAACTATCAACACACACTTCCGTTTTCAACATTTTAACATCAACAACAAACCATTAATAGTTGTAACTCTAGGCGTGGGCCTACGTGGCCTTTCCACAAATCCGGGCCTAATTATATCACTGTAAACAACTGACCTATTATACTTTGTAGTCATATTTCTGCAATTTCAATAACAAACACTGAATGTGTGGAGGAGCTTTCCATAGTTCTTTCTGTGTGATGTAGTGTAAGTGAAGTAGTGGCTTGTGATCTGTTTCAACTATAAATTTTGTCCATACACAAAGTTGTGGAATATTTCACATCCAAAAGAGTCTCTTTTTCTATTAGTACATATTTGTGCTCTGTGTGTGTGATGCATATACAACTGGCTTCCATTCCTTAAAGGAGAAGGAAAACTATGGAGGCATTTTATTGCCAATAGATTAGCTGCAATAGTGCAAGCTAGAATGCTATATTTATTCTGTAGAATGTTTTACCATACCTGAGAAAAAAGCTCTAGAAACTCTCTGTTTGTTTAGAATAGGCGCTGCAGTATTAATGTGGTGTGACATCATTTCCTGCCTGAGTCTCTTCCTGCTCTGGGCTCAGATTACAGTAGAGAAGGGAGGGGGAGGGGGAAGAGGAGCAAACTGAGCATGCTCTTGCCCAGGGCAATGAGGTTTAAGCTGAAGGCAGGAAGTCTGATACAGAAGCCCATGTGTACACAATAGAAGGAAAGAAATGCTGTATTTCTTTTGACAGGGGACTCAGAGCAGCACCACTTTGGGGGTTTACTGGTATATTTAGATGGACCTTTCTGATTCTGATTCTGATTCTCCTTTAAAGGGATCCTGTCATCGGAAAACCTGTTTTATTCAAAACGCATCAGTTAATAGTGCTACTCCAGCAGAATTCTGCACTGAAAACTATTTCTCAAAAGAGCAAACAGCAGGCTGCTGTTTTTCCTTCTCAATGTAACTGAATGTGTCTCAGTGAGACCTGGGTTTTTACTATTGAGTGTCAGCCAGGCAGCTGTTATCTTGTGTTAGGGAGCTGCTATCTGGATACCTTCCCATTGTTCTGTTGTTAGGCTGCTGGGGGGGGAAGGGAGGGGGTGATATCACTCCAACTTGCAGTACAGCAGTAAAGAGTGATTGAAGTTTATCAGAGCACAAGTCACATTACTTGGGGCAGCTGGGAAATTGACAATATGTCTAGCCCCATGTCAGATTTCAAAACTGAATATAAAAAAATCTGTTTGCTCTTTTGAGAAATGGATTTCAGTGCAGAATTCTGCTGGAGCAGCACTATTAACTGATTCATTTTGAAAAAAATTTTTTTCCCATGACAGTATCACTTTAACATATTATTGTAGTAGAACTGCACATATTCCATCTTTTGATGATCTGTTGATATTTTTGAGAGCCAATGTATGTCTGTGCACAACAAAGAATATCTTTTAATGATTTGAACTCATTTTCCTGCTTCTCCGTCCAGTTCCACTCAGTGGGCTTTAGTAACAAGCTCCTCCTATGGGGAGTCGTGTCGGCCACATTAGGAATGTACTTGCCAAGGTAATTTAACATACCCATGAATCTCTGCAGTTCTTTTTTTTTATTACTGGGACTGGCCATTCTTTTAATTGCTAGAACATTTGCAGGATCTGGTTTCATTCCACTGTGAGAAATTATTTCACCAAGATACAAAATTTCTGATTTCTTAAACTGACATTTAGCACAATTCAGTTTAAGTCCATTTTGTTTTGCTATCTCTAAGACTCACTTTAATATTTTGTCATGTTCTTCTTCTGTGGTCCCCCAAATTAAATATCATCTATGTAGACTTCAACTCCTTCAACCTCTTCCAAGAGTTGCTGCATTGTTCTATGAATAATCTCTGGGGCTGAACTGATACCTTCCAAAAGGTGTATTAAATGTACACAATTTTCTGCTTCTCTTAGTGAGAGGAATCTGCCAAAATTCATTTGAGGCATCTAGGATTGTAAATAATTTGCCATTTGCCATTTCACTCAGGTTTGAGTGGTTATATGAAAATGTTCTCTCCTTATGTTTTCAATTCATCTTTGGGATCCAAGTACAATCTCAGGGATCCGTCTTTTTTCTCTACAATGACTAAGGAATAGACCCAAGCTGAAGGTTCAATTACATCTAAAGCTGGCCAGAAATGTTGAGATTTTTAAAAGATCCGATCGTCATGGTGAGACCACGATTATCTCAGAACAATCTTACTAATTGTCCATCAACTAAAAAGACCAATTTGCCAGGAAAACAAAGGGGAGCTGCCCGCCTGGCCCAGCAAACATAGATACATTGCACTGGGACCGATAAAGATTTTTTAACCCGGCCGATCAATATCCTGACAGATGTCGGACGATAAAATCATAAGATGTATGATCGTTTTGGATTGGTCGGACTTCGCTAAAATCAGTCGTTCGGCAAGAAGAATTGTCGCGTCTATGGGGAGCTTAACTCTGTCAGGGGCTGCAATTCATGTTTAAGTCTTTCTCTTAATGTCACTGGCACATGCCTTTTGGCTTCTACAACTGGTTTTGCATCAGCTTTTAATGAAATATCATATGTAACGAGCAGTTTCCCAAGACCTGTTTTGTGGTGATTCTTCCACAACAAATAATTTGTTTACCAGTCCCAACTTCTCACATGTTTGTGCACCTAATAGGGGACAGTAATTACCTGAGTAATTACCAGAGACTACTGCAAATTCATGTTTGCTTGCCTTGCCCTTGAGTAAGAGGGAGAGTGGATTTTCCTACTGATGGGATTTCAGACTCATTGTCTGCCTCAAGCACTTATGTTTTACTTTATAATTGTGCTTTCATTTGTAGGTTTCTCCATATTTTGTCTGTGATAATGTTTGTTTCTGCCCATGTGTCCACTTTATACTAAATCAGGGAGCCATTTGTATCAATGTCTATAGTCCATCTTTATTCACTTCCATTCCTTTTACTGACACAGATCTCCTCCTGACTCTCCTCACTTCTGCTGTCCATCACTGTATTTAGTTTTCTTTTACTATAACACTGCTTGCCAAAGTGATTAGATTTGCCACACACCTTGCACTGTTTACCAAAAGTTGGGCAGTTGTTAAATGAATGGGCATTGCCACAATTATTACAGAATTGGTAATTGGTAAATATTGCATACATTTTCACTTTGCCTTTCTTAAAATCAGATTTAATTGTGTGAGCCATTGGTGTAACTGAGGATGTGACCACTCTGCTCACTTCAGAAACATTCCCTTCACTTCTTATCCCTGTTAACACTTTGAGCTGTGGTTTTACGAGTTCATCTGCTTGACAAATTCCTATACCCTTTTCTAATGTAAGATCCTGTTCCCTTAACAATCTTTCCTGCACGTTTTGATCATTACATCCAATTACAACTCTGTCTGTGATTAATGAATCTCTCAGCTGAGCAAAGTTACATGTTCTGTTTTTCAGCTTAAGATCTCTGTCCAGATCTTGCAGCATTTACCTCTTGAGCCACAGGAGGCTCTCAGGACTGATCCTGAACTCTTGTGTTTAAAGGGATACTGTCATGGGAATTTTTTTTTTTCAAAATGAATCAGTTAATAGTGCTGCTCCAGCAGAATTCTGCACTGAAAACTATTTCTCCATAGAGCAAACAGATTTTTTTATATTCAATTTTGAAATCTGACATGGGGCTAGACATTTTGTCAATTTCCCAGCTGCCCCAAGTCATGTGACTTGTACTCTGATAAACTTCAATCACTCTTTACTGCTGTACTGCAAGTTGGAGTGATATTACCCCCTCCCTTTCCCCCCCAGCAGCCAAACAAAAGAACAATGGGAAGGTAACCAGATAGCAGCTCCCTAACACAAGATAACAGCTGCCTGGTAGATCTAAGAACAGCACTCAATAGTAAAATCAAGGTCCCACTGAGACACATTCGGTTACATTGAGAAGGAAAAACAGCAGCCTGCCAGAAAGCATTTCTCTCCTAAAGTGCAGGCACAAGTCACATGACTGGGGGCAGCTGGGAAATTGACAATATGTCTAGACCCATGTCAGATTTCAAAATTGAATATAAAAAAATCTGTTTGCTCTTTTGAGAAATGGATTTCAGTGCAGAATTCTGCTGCAGCAGCACTATTAACTGATTCTTTTTGAAAAAATTTTTTTTCCCCATAACAGTATCTTTTTAATGTTTCTGTTATCTGCCTGTTCACAGTGTTTCCTCCCTGTTTTCCACCCACCTCGTTTACCCTCATGTGTCTCCCATTCCTAATCACCTTCCCTTTATAAACCCCGCCCTGAGCAACCCCACCTGTTTCCTGAGTCATTGAATGTATTCTGTTTGTTCCTGACCTGCCGATGAAAACCTTGAATGCCTTGTTCCTGAAAATCTTGTTACCTTGTTTCCTGAGTGAGTACCTTTTGTTCCTGTGTTCCCCATTTTTCCCTCACCTTGTGGATACCCTGATTAGCCTTTTTTGCCTGTTCCTGCCTTTTTGTTTTCTGTGTTCTGGCTGCCAATAAATCTACTATTTACTTTCTTCATCATGTCTTTGCCTCCAATCACCTATGGCTACACCCCTGGGCTCCCACCTTATCCACTCCCCATGGAGTGGCAATCCTCGGTTACAGTGGTTCCACGTTGTAAACCTTACAGTCTGTTATGGATTCCTCTATGCTTTCTAATGGTTACTGCACTCTGGAGTTAAAGATAAATCTCTCATATATCTCATTCGCCTTAGGGGTGCAGGAATCTTCACATTTTCCCATAACCACTTCAAAATTATCACTGTCATGTTCATCAAGTTGAAATGAATTAAAGATTTGCATTAGCTAGTCTTATGTGTTTGCTCTTTAAGTGGGGGATCTGTAAGTGGAGTTTCAAACTAAAAGAGGTTCAAACTAGGTCAAAAGTTTATTCTGTATGCAGATTTGGAACAAGAGATCCGAAATACTTACCTCTGTGGTGGTTGTGAGCAAATTGCCACTTTGGAGGCTGGAGTTAGAGCACTAGAGCAACAAATTGCAACACTGCGGTCGATTGACAATCTTGAAAGGAGCCTTTTGCTCACTGAGCAGGACCTAGCGGGGTCACATAGTTTGGGGGGAACAGAACAGCAGCAGGATATTGAGGCAGCTAGCTGGGTGACAGTTAGAAAATCTAAGGTGGGCAAAAGGAAAATGGAGGCTGATCCAGAGCTTATACATCGCAACTAATTTGCCAGATTGTGTGAAGATGATGGGAGTATGAACTCTGGATTGGCAATTCTAGATGGGGTTGATCTCTCTAACAGCCGGGAGACCAGTTTCTCTAGTAGTGGTGGGGGGGAGAGTAGAGTCAGGCCTAAGCAGATTGTCGTTGTAGGGGACTCAATTATTAGGAAATGCAAATTTCAAAAGTAAAAGTAGTAACCTACGCTGTATGCTGGATTTTTTCACCTTGTTTCACTGCAAAAATGACCATAGACATTAATGGGTGTCGGCGACATTTCGCTGGCGGCAAATTTTTGGTGAAACTAAACGGGTCAAATTTGCCCATCCCTATTTGTCAGGTAAAATGGGAGACCTAGAATTAATTGCATGCTCTAAAAATTATGATATAATTGGTATCACCGAGACCTGGTGGGATGAAACATGTGACTGGACTGTGAATTTAAATGAAACACCCTTTTTAGGAGGGACAGAGGGACAGAAGTGAAAGGCAGCTGTTATAGGCAGAAGCATGAGCCGTGATCAGAACCTTAGCGTTTGTTGTGGAATTGGGATAACTCACCTGACACCAATTTTTATTAAGGCAGGTCAATGTGGCTTTAACCAAAGATAGGATGAAGATCTTACACCTTCTGGCAGTGACCATCTGAGTTCATTCATAACAATGAAGACTTAACAGAGGTTCATTTTTGTGTTTTTACCTTCTTAACAGTTGAAAAAGAGAAAGAGTTACATTTGCAAACTCTGGCCAAACCAAGGTACAAGGATCAACAATTTATTTAAAGGGCACATTCACCTTTGAACAAATGCATTTGAACAGCAGGTGCCATTCAAAAAGATTTTCTTATTAATTTTCATTGAAAAAAAATAAGCATTTTCAAAAAAGTATCAAAAAGTATCTTATAAATCGCATCAATATGTGATCTCCATTCCATGCATTTTAGTGTACCCCCCTTTAGTGTATCATCACAAAATGCAAGTCACATTTTTATCAGGTATCATTGTTTTAATTGCATTGTATTTATTGAGTTATTGTCTTGAGAAAGCCTTTCCCCTAAGGAGCTACGGTGCCGCCATAGAAGTTTTACCACCACTTAATCCAATGACTCCAATTAATAACAGATATCTTACAAACAGAACCAAAAGCTGCGTGTATTTATTGTATAAGAAAAGGAAATAAACACACTTGGGGTTTCTAGTCTGGCTTGGCTCTTGTTGAGCTTCTCATCAACTTCACAGAAATGTCAAACACAAAAATGTGAGAAAAGTCCAACCGCAGAGAAAAAGCGTGAGCATATTTAACACACATAGTAACAAATGACAGTTGCAATTGAATGCTCCATTAGTAGCAACAAACACTGCCCAGAAGTGAAGTGGACTCCAAAATGGTGTCACCAAAATCTCTGGTGTTGGTATAATGAGGTGCTACACCAACAAAACTTGTGCATAGCTGAATCTGACCCAAAAATGAAACAATGCTCATCTATGGGGGACCTGAGATCAATCAAATTATTTCCCAAAATTACTAAGACAAAAAGGATTTGTGAATCGGAACCACTTGTTCTTGTAAAAAACACACAAGCATTTATGAACCTGGGCCCTGAATCTCAATTGTCTTTGTCCATGAGGGGAATTGAGGGGAATGATAACAAAATAAAAACATATAATATGAGCTTCATCTCATGGAAATAAGGAACTTTGTAAATATGATTAACAAGGTTACAGATATATAGAAACATTGGGGTGTCACCCTGCTATAGTTCCAGGGGTACCCAGGGTACAAATAATCACTCACCCCAAATCTCCACCTAACTGACCTTCAGACTGGGCCCCCTTAGCTCATAACAAGGTTACAGATATATAGAAACATTGGGGTAACAGTCACCCTGCTATAGTTCCAGGGGTACCCAGGGTACAAATAAACACTCACCCCAAATCTCCCCCTAACTGGCCTTCAGACTGGGCCCCCTTAGCTCATAACAAGGTTACAGATATATAGAAACATTGGGATCACATTGTTATAGTTCCAGGGGTACCCAGGGCACAAATAAGCACTCACCCCAAATCTCCCCCAGAACAGGAAGTGTTACCAACCCTTGTCAGGTCAGTTTTGTCATTTTGTTTCTTTCTCAGAAGTCTGCAGAGGTTTAAATACCATTATGTGCCATTACTGTTGAAGGGAAGGTATAGAAAGCAATATAGGATGTAAAGGAGAAGTTAAGAAGCAGTATATATATTTACTGTGTACACACCTTTGCTAATTATGGGCATTACAAATAGTTTTAATTAAAATAATCCATAGTTTCCAATTTTTTTATAATTGTTAATCGTAAAATTGTTTTCTTTGCCCTTGCCCCTTGATTTATTAACAGGGTAATTTGTTCTATGGGAACTAAAAGACAAACAAATGTGCAATTTGTAATGACCAGTTAACAGGAACCCCTGAGAGACAGCTGGTATAGCCTACACTTTGGGAGGGTTATAGTACCCCCCCTTTCAGGAGAACCCACAGGCTCCCAAGGATTGTCTGGAAACATTCTGAGGAATTGTTTAAGTAAATGTGGAGCATGGTTACCCTTGGTATCAACCCAAGGCCTCTCCCCAGAACCAAAATCACTCAAATGAATGACATACTGTACCATACCTCTAGATGTGTGATAATCAGTGATATCATCTATTTCAAATTCTTGTTGACTTTCTAATAAAATCAGAGGAGGGGGCATGGGGTCCAAGGAAAAGTCATTCTTGATGACAGACTTGAGTAGAGAAAAATGCTGAATTAGAGGGAAGGTCTAGCTTTACTGAGACAGGATTGATGATACTCTTGATAGTAAAGAGACCTATGAAATGGGGCCCCATTTAAGAAAAAGATTGTCTGAATTTAATGTTCTTTGTGGAGAGCCAAACAGAGTTCTCTTCTAAAAGGAGGACCAGAATGGTAATGCCTAACTGCAGCAATCTCCTGAGGAGAAGAAGCCTTTAACAACGCCTGATGAATTTGGGACCAAATATTTTAAAAATCTCGGACAAATGAGTAGGAATATTGACTCCAATGAGGGCAGAATAAAGCGCCGGTGGTCATTATAGTTTGACCATTGCTTTGGGGATGATAGGCTGAAGAAAATTTTAAGTGAATTCTAAAAGCTTACAAAAAGCCTGCCCATTGAGCTTGACATGGTTAAGTCTTTTGACAGGCAAAATGTATTCCTGATTAAATGGTAATAGGATAAAAAGAGCCTTCTAAAAGGTGGCACCACTTCTGCAGAGCTAAATTGACTGCTTAAAGCTCTATGTTAACTATATCAAAGCATATGGATGGTGAAGGCCCAGGAAACTGCTGTGCTGGGATAAACTAGCTCCTACTCCAACATCGGAAACATCTTCTTCTAAAATAAAAGGATGAATCAGGATGGGGGTGTAGGTGGAGGCATCCTTTAAGGGCTACTTGGGCTTCAGCAGACCAAAAAATCTTAATCCCCTTTCTTGTGAGGGCAGTGATGAGAGAAACAATTTGAAAAGAGTTTTTGATGAATCTTCAATGGAAATTTGTGAAACTCTGGAAGGAGGTCACCAATCCAGGACAGCAGAGATTTTAGCAGGATCCATCTCAAAATGTGTAGCTGGAAAATGTTATATTTGTGGAATTCACAGTTCTCAAATTTGCCAAAAAGATTGTTCTCTCTGAGACGCTGAAGAACCTGCTTGACATGGGAGACAAGGTACACAACAACAAAAAAGTAAAGAAGGTCATGGAAAATGTAACTGATGAAATCATAAAATTCTGCTGGTTGTTAAAGGTGATCCTGTTTAGGCCATGATAGTCACTGCAGGGTCTTAGACTAACATCTTTATTTTGAATGAAAAAAAAAACTGGCTTCAGCAGATACTGAATGAGTAGAATTAGACTTTCTAATATACCCTCAGGATAGATTTTCTTGAATATACTCCATCATAGCTTGAGTCCCAGAAAAGGACATCGGATATGTTCTTCCTCTAAGAGGAACTAAATCAATAGGACAGACATAGGGTCTATGAGGAGGAAAGACATCGGCTCCTTTCTTTACAAATTCATCAGCAAATCTTTGTAACATCCTTCTTTGAGGAAAGGAGACTTTGCCCAGATGAGACTCCACTTTCTGTCCCAGGTGTTGGAGTTTTTTTTGAATTTCCTCATGTGTGAACCTTGCATCATTAGTTGTATTACTAGAATTAGTACTATTAGTAAGGAAATCTTCATTATCTGGTTCCTTATTTGTGTAGACAGACGAAAAATACGAGTTCAGAATCCCAGCTTTTTTTTGTTCTCATCAACCAGCGGAGCCCCCTCTGATATTAAGGGTCCAACCCCTTCCTGCTTTACTTTTTTAACTATTTGCATATTTGAAAAATAATTTCTGTTTCTTTTTACTGCTTGCTGCAATATTCTTTTTTTTAACAATTTTAGCTTTCTTTTTGCATGATTTATTGGTCTCCTTGTACCTTATAAATGTTTTGGCTGTCCTAGCTCACTTGAAAGTCTTAAAAGCAGGTCTTTTCTTACCCACCTCAACACCAACACTTCTATTGAACCAAAAAATGTTTTGCTTTGCAACGACGTTCCTTGCTTACAAGTGGAATATACTGACATGTATATTTATCAAGCAGCATTTTAAATACTTCCCATTTTTGTTCTGTGTTTAACCCTGTGAAAAGCATTTCCCACTTAATATGTTGCAGAGACGCCCTTATACTGTCAAAGTTTGCACGTCTGAAATTTAGTGTTTTAGTTACTCCCTTATAGAATTGCTTCTGCAACAGAATCTCAAAGGAGACCATGTTATGATCACTATTCCCTAAATTCCCCTCACCCACACAAATGTTAGAGATGAGTTCAGTATTGTTAGTTATTACAAGGTCCAAAAGAGAGTTATTCCTAGTAGGTTCTTGATTGAGCTGGAATAAAAAGTTGTCATTCAGAATATTTACAAACCTACTAGCTTTTTCTGTCTTAGCAACCCCATTACCCCAGTCAATGTCTGGATAATTGAAGTCACCCATAGTAATAACTTGACCTAGTTGTGAAGCTGCTTCTATTCTAAGAGTAGCTGGGCTTCATATTTGTCACTTATACGAGGTGGTTTATAACATACAACAATGATTATTTCCTTTGTAACCTTTTGCCCAGTTAAAATCTCTACCCAGAGGGATTCTACACCCTCACCCTCAATTCAGGCTTTACATACAAACACACTCATCCACCTTTTTTAATCCCTCTGTCCCTCCTAAAAAGAGTGTAACTATTTCAGTCCAGTCACATGTTTCATCCCACCAGGTCTCAGTGATACCAATTATATCATAATGTTTAGAGCAATTAATTCTAGGTCTCCCATTTTACCTGACAAACTTCATGCATTTGCAGCATACAGCGGAGGTTACTTCTTTTACTTTTGAAATGTTTAAGTCAGCGATTTTGCTGTTTTAAAACTGGCCACACACACAGGCCAATAAAAGATTCCAACGTATTTCCTTAAGACCAAGTTGGCAGCTTATTGGCCCATGTATGGGGTCTACAAATCGGCCTGACTAACTGATATCTCTGAATATTGACCATATATCTCGCTGATTTGGAGATCCTGTTAGGAGAGGACTTCATCAGTTCATTGAGTGCTTGTAGGTTGAACTGAGATTTCTCCTAGCAGTAATACACAAACAAAAAGCCTTCTTGTCTTTATCAGAAAAAGTAGAATTTGCAAAACACAGAACAGCAAAATGGGAAGTGAAAGTGGGGTTTGTACATGTGGATCTTTAGATTACAGGACATTACTTGGTGGGACCGGCTGCTGGTACCATGTCTCTTCTGGGGCTGCTCATCCTGCTCTGTAAGTACAACAACAAATGTGAAGGATCTTCTTCTATTTAAATGCCTGAGGGTAACTGTCTGCTCCACATCTGGTATCCCATAGCAACCCATCAGCAGGGGGCATCTACATACCTAAAGTTTGGAAGCATAAAGTAAAGACAGTTACACACATAATGATTTGTACATCACCAAAAAATCTGTTTAACAAATATGAATTAACAAAATAAAAATAGAAGAATTAAAATGAAAGCACTTAGAAATAACAAATAGTATTACCTGTAACCAGGGGAACCGTTTTGCTGTAAAATTTGCAGTTTCACCAGCGGCAAATATTTTTGTGAATCCGCACTCAAATGTTATTATTGTGTTTTGTTTCTTTGGGGAAAGAAAGTGCTTTTTTTTTTTTTTAGGATTTTTTTTTTAAAAAACTACTGTAAATGATAAGGGTATTAGAAGTCACTGAGGGGTTGTTCTGTGACCATATAAAGGCACAAGGCTGCAGGCTGAGTTATACAGGGAACTCTGAGTATCACTCATGTATTATAAGGGATAATGTACCCCCTACTGTAAATGATAAGGATATTAGAAGTCACTGAGGGGTTGTTCTGTGACCATATAAAGGCACAAGGCTGCAGGCTGAGTTATACAGGGAACTGTGAGTATCACTCATGTATTATAAGGGATAATGTACCCCCTACTGTAAATGATAAGGATATTAGAAGTCACTGAGGGGTTGTTCTGTGACCATATAAAGGCACAAGGCTGCAGGCTGAGTTATATAGGGAACTCTGAGTATCACTCATGTATTATAAGGGATAATGTACCCCCTACTGTAAATGATAAGGATATTAGAAGTCACTGAGGGGTTGTTCTGTGACCATATAAAGACACAAGGCTGCAGGCTGAGTTATACAGGGAACTCTGAGTATCACAAAAAATTTTCTAAAATGTTTTTCTCTATTTCCTTTCACTTGTGAGTTAATTAGTTGGTGTGAGGCTGTTTGTCTACTTTAGAAAATTCTCTTTAACAGAAAATGTTAAACTGAATTATAGCACAGAAAAAACTGAGTGTAATATTTTTTCTTCTCTATCCTTATCTCTAATAGTGGTGGCTACAGAAAATGCAGGTGAGTCTCTGATCAATACATTTTTATTATATAATGCAGGTGCACAAAAATGTGGTCCTTTTCTAAATTGTCTTTATTTAACTTTCACTGTAAGTGTTTAATGAATCTATTTCAAATGTAGTTTTCATTTTCTCGTCAGTTTTTGAGTTTTTCAACCAAACTATTTTTTCGTAGACGCAAAAAAAATTACATGTAGAGAAATGCCACTTATTACAATGGGGAAAAGGAGTTGTTCCATGTGATCCAGTGAATATATACAAGTTGTAAGATAAATTATATAAAAACAAGATTTTAGATGGACCAGAATTCATATATCCAGCCGGACCACCAGTTTATGTTTTTTTTAGGGAACCAACAAAAAAAAACAAAGAATGGCATGAAATCGGAGAAAATATTAAATCAGGGAAATGTATTGTGTATTATAGATAGGTGGGACCAAACAGACAATATAATGAGGGAAACTTCAAATCAGGGTAATCCATTGGGTGCGGCTGTTTGTGCCAAATGCTGCAGTTAAAACAGTTCCGTGTGTAACTTTGAGCTTTTTAAAGGGATACTGTCATGGGAAAAAGATGTTTTTTTCAAAATGAATCAGTTAATAGTGCTGCTCCAGCAGAATACTGCACTGAAATCCATTTCTCAAAAGAGCAAACAGATTTTTTTATATTCAATTTTGAAATCTGACATGGGGCTAGACATATTGTCAATTTCCCAGCTGCCCCTGGTCATGTGACTTGTGCCTGCACTTTAGGAGAGAAATGCTTTCTGGCAGGCTGCTGTTTTTCCTTCTCAATGTAACTGAATGTGTCTCAGTGGGACCTGGATTTTACTATTGAGTGTTGTTCTTAGATCTACCAGGCAGCTGTTATCTTGTGTTAGGGAGCTGCTATCTGGTTACCTTCCCATTGTTCTTTTGTTTTCTAATGCGGGGGGGGGAAAGGGAGGGGGTGATATGACTCCAACTTGCAGTACAGCAGTAAAGAGTGATTGAAGTTTATCAGAGCACAAATCACATGACTTGGGGCAGCTGGGAAATTGACAATATGTCTAGCCCCATGTCAAATTTCAAAATTGAATGTAAAAAAGTCTGTTTGCTCTTTTGAGAAATGGATTTCAGTGCAGAATTCTGCTGGAGCAGCTCTATTAACTGATTCATTTTGGAAAATGTTTTTTTCCCATGACAGTATCCCTTTAATGAGTTTTAATCATTGTTATTTGCCAGACAAGACTTTATTTTCACACGTAACCAATAATCTGTTCCATTGCAGGAGCTGCCAAAGCCATAGTGATCTTCTCACCCAACTGGGCCACCGTATTCACAAAGGAATCTGTAACTCTGACTTGTCATGTAGATTCCTCTGCAGGAGGCTTTTCCTGGTATAAAGATGGTGTACAGATCCGTTCAGAACAGAAATATACAATAGGCTCTGCCCAAGTGAGTGACAGTGGGAGATACCAATGTAAGTCCCAGAGCAGTGACCGGAGTGACTCTGTTACACTGACAGTCAGTAACGGTGAGTTCAAAAGTTTTTATTTGAGAAGGTTTTTCGTGTTAAATGTTTTTTTTAACTAAATGTTGTAATAAAGGTTAATTGTTTTTTTTCTAAAATTCTGATGAAAATGATTCCTAATGAGCAGAGTGTAGGGCCAAAATGCACAGTCGCTCCCTGTCCTTACTGACATATGGACCCAACACTGACTGAGTTAATTAATGAATTTAATTTGAAATAATTTGTGATTTGTGGAGTGTGGATTGTTATATAATAGGGTCAATGATCGTACTATTATAAGATATTTTAGTTGTTTGAAGTAATTTATGATCTTAGAGTGACCTCTGATTAATTATTAGTTATTGCTGGGTGTTCTATTCTTTTTCTGTCTATGGAAAATAATTCTTCATGTTTTAATGTATGAACAGCCAAAACTCATCAGTGACTTCTAATATCCTTATCCTAATATCCTGGTCACAGAACAACCCCTCAGTGACTTCTAATATCCTTATCATTTACAGTAGGGGGTACATTATCCCTTATAATACATGAGTGATACTCAGAGTTCCCTGTATAACTCAGCCTGCAGCCTTGTGTCTTTATATGGTCACAGAACAACCCCTCAGTGACTTCTAATATCCTTATCATTTACAGTAGGGGGTACATTATCCCTTATAATACATGAGTGATACTCAGAGTTCCCTGTATAACTCAGCCTGCAGCCTTGTGCCTTTATATGGTCACAGAACAACCCCTCAGTGACTTCTAATATCCTTATCATTTACAGTAGGGGGTACATTATCCCTTATAATACATGAGTGATACTCAGAGTTCCCTGTATAACTCAGCCTGCAGCCTTGTGCCTTTATATGGTCACAGAACAACCCCTCAGTGACTTCTAATATCCTTATCATTTACAGTAGGGGGTACATAATCCATTATAATACATGAGTGATACTCAAGGTTCCCTGTATAACTCAGCCTGCAGACTTTTGGACTGTGTGAGAGGGGTTACATTATAGTGGTACTTTATGTCCCTGGAGGTACAAGAGCACTGGGGATAATGCGGTTGTTTAGTGAAGAGAGAAGTATGAGGAGGTGCAGCTCAGTCATATGAGGAGTAAGGACAATGTAGGATTTATACTTTGCACCTCTGAATTATTTGCAACAGTTTCTAATGTGGGATGTTTGATGGACAAATATGTATTTTCTAATTTCCAGATTACCTGGCCCTGAAAGTTCCCCCCTATGTGTTTGAAGGGGACAATGTATATGTTTTCTGTGCCGGGTACGCTGGGTTCCATGCTGAGAAGGCTGATCTGAAGAAAGGAAATATGTTTATAGCTTCTTCTCCCAATGGGAGTTTCCAGATTGGAAGAGTAACCATGGCAACGAGTGGCTCCTACACATGTTACAGAACAGTAGGGTACTATAGCCCTTACAATTATGTGAGCAGTGCCGACATTTCTGTAAAAGGTAAACATGTTATTGGTTCCTGTAATTAAATAAATATATCACAGGGAATTAGATAGTTTAAATCTATTTACATTTTTCATGAGGCGATGTTCATCCCTGAGATTCAACTCTGTCTATTTACCAAAATACACATTACAAAATCCTCTGCAATCTCATCATGTCCACAATGAATCCAGGCAGGTCTGTTTGACCCAATATCACTTTCCTTGTTCATGAATGCTGTAGAGCAGTGATCCCCAACAGGGCTGATCCAATCAAATGTGGGGCCCCAATTGGGACCATGTTGGCGGGGCCCCTAGACAAAGTGTTGCTGGCTACTGACACACCAAGTATTTAGGAAAATAAGGGCATACAGGCACAAAATAGAAATGAAAGGGGCAGACAAGGTAAGAGAGTGAGAGGGATGAAATAGGGGCACATAATAGGGGCACACAGGGTAAGAGAGAGAGGGAGGAAATAGGAGAGTGGACTGGGCCAATTAGTTTGGGGCAGGCTGGGCCGATTCAGCTTGGGAGCAGGCTTGGTTGGATTGGGGGCAGGCAGGGCCTATCAAGGTTGGAGGAAAGCTGGGCCTATGAGAGTTGGGGGCAGGCTAGACCTATGGAGTTGGGGGATAGGCTGGCTTATCAGAGTTGGGGGTGGGCTGGACCCAGGGCCGGAACTAGGGGTAGGCAGAAGAGGCAACTGCCTAGGGCGCAACGATTAGGGGGCGCTGGGCAGCTACCTCTTCTGCCTACCCTTAGACCGGACTCACCTGTAACTTGTCGTACGCAATGCGCCCCAAGCGATACTGCGCATGCGCGTGTGACGGGGGAAGGGAGGGGGCCAGCTGGCAGCTGGGCTGCCTTGGGCGCCCGGCTTGCCTGGCCCGCCTCTGGCTGGACCTATGGATTTGGGGATGAGCTGGACTCTCAAAGTTGGGGGCAGGCCAGGCAGCATCATGTGTTGAGGGAAATATTATCTGTGCTGTCCAATAGGCCTAAGGCCGGCCCTGATCCCCAACCAGTAGCTGGTGAGCAACATGTTGCTCTCCAAACCCTTGGATGTTGCTCTCAGTGGCCTCAAAGCAGGGGCTTATTTTTGAAATCCAGGTTTGGAGGCAAGTTTTGGTTGTATAAAAACCAGTTGTATTGCCACACAGAGTCTCCTGTAGGCTGCCAGTCCACATAGGGGCTACCAAATAGCCAATCACAGCCTTTATTTGGCACCCTAGGAAATTTTTTTAGAATTGTGTTGCCCCGCAAACTCTTTTTACATATGAATGTGGCTCACGGTTGAAAAAGGTTGGGGACCCCTGCTGTAGAGGGTTACACCAGCCCTTTCTCCAGGCATCAACGCCAACGTTCTCATATCTCTCTGTATCCGCACACATTTCTATAGTCCCAACTGATATGCACCAGTAAAAAGGGCAAGTAAGAAAACCTCATGTTATGCTTGAATGATGCCCATATGGGGAACCTGATCTTAGTCTTCAAATTGCAAAAAAATAGCCACAATTGTCCTTATTTTTTGTGATCTTTGCACAACTGATCAAATTGCCACAGGCCTTAGCAACCAGTTTCAGAGCACAAACATCTAGCACTTACTACATAACTCAGTGCAGGATCTAAGAGAAGCAGATGGGAGGAGGCACTTACCTTGTGCATCATTTAGAGGCGCAATATTCAGTGCGGAAGGAGGTTCAGCCTATATTGGGGCCCTGTCCTTACTGCCTGAGCTGTGCCTCTTGATGCTGCTCTCTTAAAGGGGTGCCATATGTTTGATCTGGTGTTCTGGGCATCAAGCAGAAGCTGTTTTTGTGTCTTTACTGAATTATCAGATTATATCAGTGGTGCCCAAAAGTGGTGCATCTCAAGACACTGTCACAAGTTTGTCTATAGGACCTTCCTGTTTCATGCTTTTCAATTAGATATTTATTATGTAAAGGTTACATAACAATATACATTTTCCCATAAATCAATATTTAAGTAACACTTTCCATGGAACAGAATGCCAACAATGCTTTTATGGATGTAGATCATAATGGGGCAACTTTACTAAAAGTAGATCCCTCATTAGTAAACTATGGGCACTCCTATTAATTAATGATTCAGTTTTTTCATTTAACTCGACTCTTTCCTTTTCTAGAGCTTTTTTCAAAGCCGGTAATATCTGTGAATTCAGGTTCCCCGAATCAAATTAATGAAGATTCAATTCTGATAAAGTGTGACACAAAGCTCAGCCCACACAGAGAGACTACAGAGCTACAGTTTGCTTTCTACAGAAATGGGCACAATGTGCAGGGATTCAGTTCATCCAACCAATATGGAGTCCCCTCAGCTCAGCTGGAGCATTCTGGGAATTATACCTGTGAAATAAAAGATCAATCTGGGAGTGTAAAGAAGGCGAGTGACCAAAAAAGTATTGAAATAAAAGGTGAGCAAAGCCTTGAATTGACAAATATCTGGTTATTCTTTCTATGGGAACAGCAATCAGTGGCTTTCTACAGAAATGGGCACAATGTGCAGGGATTCAGTTCATCCAACCAATATGGAGTCCCCTCAGCTCAGCTGGAGGATTCTGGGAATTATACCTGTGAGGTACAAACTCCATCCGGCAGTGTGAGGAAGAGGAGAAATATAACAGATAATAAGTCACTTCTGAGACAATCAGAAGTGACTTTTCTCCAACTTTAACACTCTCCTTTCCCCTTCTCCACCCCCTCCATGCACATCTGTCTCTGCTCAAGATATTGCTGAGCACTTCAAAAACAAAATTGACACTATCAGAAGGGACATTACACTACTCAACCCCCCTAGACTTCCACCACCCTCCCTATACACTCCCCAGTCTCTCCTGTGCTCCTTCACCCCTGTCACTGATGAGGAAGTCTCAAAGCTTCTGGCCTCTTCTCACCTTACCACCTGCCGCTTGATCCAATTCCCTCAAAACTTCTCCGCAATACCAATCCTTGTCTAATCAAAGCCTTAACTCACCTATTTAATCTTTCCCTCTCAACTGGACTGTTTCCTTCTCAACTAAAACATGCTCTTGTCACCCCCATTCTGAAAAAACCCTCTCTTGATCCCTCCAATCTTGACAACCTCCGACCTATCTCTCTGCTACCTTTCATCTCTAAACTACTTGAGCGCCTAGTCTACAACCAACTAACCTCATTCCTCTCTGACAATAACCTGCTGGACCCCCTACAATCTGGTTTTAAGCCACAACACTCCACGGAAACTGCCCTGACTCGACTAACTAATGACCTCTTAACCGCTAAAGCCAACAATCATTTCTCACTACTAATACTGCTTGACCTCTCAGCCGCATTTGACACTGTAGATCACCCTCTCCTCCTCCAGTCCCTCCAGTCGCTTGGCCTTCGTGACACAGCCCTGTCCTGGTTCTCTTCTTACATCACCAATCGTTCCTTCAGTGTCTCCTACAATGGAGTATCATCTTCTCCCCTACCTCTTTCTGTTGGAGTTCCTCAAGGCTCTGTCCTGGGACCATTACTATTCTCCCTCTATACTTCCTCCCTCGGCAAATTAATACATTCGTATGGTTTTCACTACCACCTCTATGCTGACGATACTCAGATCTATCTCTCATCTCCTGATCTCAACCCAGAACTCCTAACTTGCGTCTCCTCCTGCCTGTCCGCTATCTCTACCTGGATGTCGCAACGCTACCTTAAATTAAACCTCTCTAAAACTGAAATGGTTCTCTTTCCTCCAACTAACACCAGTAACATCCCGGAAGTATCCATCATAGTTAACAATTCCACTATCACCCCCTCTCCCCAGGCCCGGTGCCTTGGGGTTATCCTAGATTCTGCCCTGTCATTCACTCCTCATATCCAGTCACTTATTAAATCTTGTCACTTCCACCTAAGGAACATATCCAAAATACCATCATTTATCACCCAAGACGCTGCCAAAATTCTTATTCAGTCTCTCATCATATCACTTCTAGACTACTGTAACTCTCTATTAATTGGCCTCCCCCTCCAGAGACTGTCAGCTCTCCAGTCCATAATGAACACTGCTGCGAGGCTCATACACCTCAGCAACCGCTCCTCCTCTGCCTCGCCATTCTGTCAATCCCTGCACTGGCTTCCGTTAGCTTTCAGAATCAAATTCAAATTAATGACACTGACTTTCAAAGCACTTCATAACTCTGCCCCACCCTACATCTCTGAACTCATCTCTATATACTCACCCACTCGCTTACTACGCTCCTCTACTGACCTGCTACTCAACTCTTCTCTCATTACCTCCTCACATGCTCACATTCAAGACTTTGCAAGGGCTGCACCCCTCCTCTGGAACTCTCTCCCACGGTCTGTCCGACTTTCTCCCAACCTTTCTGCTTTCAAAAAATCTCTGAAAACGCACTTCTTTCGAGAAGCCTACCCTCACTCTGCTTAACTACCAAACACAACACCACATACAATACCACATTTCTCACCCACTCAATTCAATCTTGCCCACTCCCACACCTTGTGTATTACTCCCTTCCCTTTAGACTGTATGCCTATGCATAGGGCCTTCCTCACCTTTTTGTACCTGTATTGATTGTGATGTTTGTTACTCCATATATTCTATATATGTAATTCATCTGATGTAGTTGTATAATCACGTTTACTTTACAGTGCTACGCAATATTTTGGCGCTATATAAATACATGTTAATAATAATAATAATCCTGTGTATGGGGGATCCATTAAATATGAATTTAATGTTGAATATCTCCTCACTATGACAGATTAAAATTGCCCAGGGGAAATCATAAATAATGTCTCCAGGAAAGGTTTCCATTGTGGTATCATCATCATCATCATTTATTTATATAGCGCCGACAAGATACGCAGGAGATCAGGAGAATATTTACATACAGGAGGTGGTCCATAGGCAGATGAAGCAAATACATTTTGTTTATTAGTATCAATTGCTCATAAAAAGTCAATGAAAAAGTAACTGTAAAACATTGGGTGGGACAAGGACCTCAGGGGGGCATTGTGTGTGGGAAATAATTTGTTCTGAAGTCCAACTATTCCTTCATTGGAATCCAGGGGATCTGGAATACTGAGTGGAGAGACCAAGGGCAAGTTCCCTATAATGTCAGTACATATAGATTTTACAGCACTCACTGCACTATTCTTCTGCACTTTATTATTTCCTTATCTTATTCTCCATTCACCTCAATTAACTACATATGCAAATATTAGTTTGTTCCCAATAACCATTAAGTAATCTGCATATACTTAATTGTCTTTACTTATTCTAATGAAGGTTAGTGCTGTTCTGTATATTGTTTAAAGGACCAGTAACACTAAAAGCTGGAGAGTATCAATATGCATTTAAGTCTAATGTAACATACCCCCCAACTGTCCCGTTTTGAGTGGACAGTCCCGCTTTCGACAGCCCAACCTGCAGTCCCGCGTTTGTACTGGAAAGTCTCGATTTCTCCGAACTGAACAGCCAAAAAAGATAAAATGTTTGTAACTTAATTGGCTCTAGAGCCCAGAATAGATACTTAAGATACTTTTGTAACAGTTTTGTCTCTTGGGAGAAGTTAGTCTCACAGCTTAAAGGGCAATTCACTTAATTAGTAAAATTGTAATAAAACATAAAATCTACAAAAATATGTTCAGACTTACATAACCTGGCAAATTTTGTAAAATGGGCATGGTAATTGGGGGGTGTGGCCACAAAAAGGGGTGTGGTAAAATTTGCACGCTCCGATCTGCAAATTTCTTTCCCCCTCGTTTCCAAAATGTTGGGAGGTACAATGTAGTGTCGCCCTGCACTGGAAAAATGGTTGTGTTTACTTCAGAAATCATTGAATTCAGCAGTTGTGTAGCCCCGGGGCAGCCATTAAGTCAGAATAGGACTATAGGGCTCCACTAACATAGTAGATAACAGAAAAACTCTGTAGGATTCAATGGGTTTAGTTCTTACACAGAAAGATAAATAAGGGGTCAAATATCATTCACAGCTCCCTGCAGGACTACAGACTGAGAACTTCTCTCATATAAAATATTATATTTTTTGTTTATCCATGTAGTGATCTTTAGGTGAGCTAAATCAAAGTTTCCTTCCTAAATAAAATAAAAAGTCACTATCCGCCAACGATTGTTTAAATAGTTATCTTGTTTGATTTGGCGTTTTTCATGTTACAGAGCTGGTTAGAACCCCACAGATAAAAGTCAGCCCAGATGATCAGGTGACAGAAGGAGATCACATGACCATAACATGTGACACAAAGCTCAGCCCACACAGAGAGACTACAGAACTACAGTTTGCTTTCTACAGAAATGGGCACAATGTGCAGGAATTCAGTTCATCCAACCAATATGGAGTCCCCTCAGCTCAACTGGAGGATTCTGGGAATTATTGCTGTGAAATAAGAGATCAATCTGGGAGTGTAAAGAAGGAAAGTGACCCAAAAAATATCCGGATACAAGGTGAGTAAAGTCTTACCCCACTATGTAATAAAAGGCACTAAGTTTGCCCAGGAGCAGTAACCTATAGCCACCAATAAGATGCTTGCTTTTAAACAGGTGACCAGTAACTTCTACCTGCTGATTGGTTGCTATGGGTTACTGCCCCTGGGCAAAGTTAGTGCCTTAAATTACATAACCCCATTATTAAACTGCAAAGATCACTGTATTCTACTGACTCTTTTCCTTTTTTAAGTTTTTGTTCTCTAGACATGTCATTTTTTAATAATTCAATTTTTGTTCTGCAGATATCCATGTTTGCCATATAATTCTGTATTTGTATTTTAATCCATTCAGCACAGAAACTCTCTGGTGTGAGTGTGAGGCTTGAGCCGGCAGGAGGACAGGTTCTTGCTGGGGAGAAGTTGGAGATTCTCTGCTCAGTGGAGAAGGGAATGGGATTATTGAGTTATTCCTGGTGCAAACAGTCCAGTCTCAGCTGTGACACCAAAGAGGCTGCAGTTCTGGAGCAACGGTTTGTGGTAGAAAGTGTTTCTGAAGATTATGGAGGAGAATATCAGTGTATCGTTACTAGAACTGCTACTGGGGATTCCATCAGCAGCGCCAACATCTCCATCTCTGTCCAAGGTACAAATCTAGTCCTTGAGGTTTGACCTTTTGCTACATATTCCTCCCTGGGCAGTGGCGGAACTACCGGGGGAGAAGGGGGTGCGAGCGGGCCAGGGCCCGCACCCCCTCAGGGCCCCCCGGCAGCACCGCAAGCCACTGAAATCCCCAGTAAAATCGGCCGTACGGCGGGGGCGGGGCCCGGCTGCGCGTCACGCACCAGGGCCCGCCCCCTCTAGGAACGCTACTGTCCCTGGGTCAGTTACTGCTGATTAATTTCTTGGTAAAGAGGTCGGCAAACCATTTTGGATCCCTGAATCAATTGTGAACACTTTTTAAGGAACCTCAAGAACCTGGCTGCCTACAAGTAAATAAATCCTTCCTACAGAGATGTAGAATCTCATTTCCATCTCATCCATAAATCACCCATTCTAATCTCTTTTTGGAGTAGTCCATGACTTTCCTTTGCTGATGGTGAAATCTCCTTCACCTCTTCCACCAATGAAACACTCATTAACACCTCCTTTGGTAGAAAGTTTGGGGAATATGGTGTATTGTGGGGGGAAAACATGGAGATTGCACTTGAAAATCACACTTTGCTCACTGCATAAATGATCCCTATTATTATATTTACATCAGCAGTTTGAAGTGAACCCAGATATCTTCAAAAATAATTTGTCTAGCAGTCTGTTTGTCATGGTTATCTACTGAATGTCAAATTGCCAACTGCCCCTGCAACTGTAGCTTATATATACTTATATCAAATATTCCCATTCCCCATTTTAGGGCATACTAGTTTGTGACATCACAGCTGTGGCCATATCCACTTTATGATGTAATGGAGAATGGCTGTTGCATATATTTACAGTTTTAAGGCAAATATTATTTTATTTCTGTGTTTTCCAGGAATGATTTTAATGCAGGATCGGAGCTTTGGTAAGTAATGTGTTATTGGTAAAAGATAAGAACAAGTACATTACTCTTGCCTGTTGCTTTTATACCCAGAAAATGTTTTGTAGGCTTAATTTTTAGTTTTAATTATTTTCTCCCTTAAAATTCATTGCTTTTTTACTATTATCCACCAAATGAACTAATAACATGCTACAGAATTCTTATAGGGATACTGCCTTCAAATAACATTCCCTTTTATTATTATACCTCCTTTAACACTTAGAATTTAGCAATTGTAGAGATCGTATAGAACTTGATTGTAAAACGTAACAGAAAGTCAACAAAGATCGCCTTGTTCCGTAAGTTTTCAATGAGGCTCAATGAGGCTGTAAAATCTTGCCAAACTTTTTCATCCGAATGTTTGAGATTTTTTTAACTAAAAACAAATTTAAGGAAAATTTGAGATGATGTTTTTATGCAGTAATTTTTTGCACAAAGCGACAAAAAAATTAACTCGAATTTTAAAAAATAACCTTCTCAGTATGATATAGAATGTAAAGGAGACAATTCCACTTGCATTTTTACACAATCATTAATAGGGTGTTAAAGAGAGAGAGAGACTGGCAAATTGCTAATATGGCGCCACTATTTAAAAAGGAATCCTGTTCTCAACCTGAAAACTATAGGCCTGTTATAGGCCTAAGGGGTAATACGGGATAAGATACTTGACTACATTGCAAATCACAATACAAAAATCATGCACCAGCATAATTTTATGCACAACAGATCTTGCCAAACTAATTGTATTACTTTTTATGAGGAGTTGAGCAGGAACCTTGACTCTGGGATGATAGTGGATGTGATCTACTTAGACTTTGAAGCATTTGATACAGTACGACACAGAAGTTTAAAGGTTAAATTATAAAATTCTGGCCTGGAGCACAATATTCGTACTTGGACAGAGAACTGGCTGAAGGATAGATAACAAAGAGGGGTAAATTAAACATTTTCTAATTGGACTAGTTATGAGTGGGGTCACACAAGTGTTTGTCCTTGGTCCTTTTAACTGGTTTATTTATGACCTAGTATTTTGTTCCTGCAACTGGAGTTGGAAGCTTTAAGCAGTGATTCCCAGCACTGAACAAGTCTGTCTGATTCCTATAGAGATGACACAATCATCTCTATTTGTAATATAACAGCAAGATACCTGACATAGTGCTGGGAATCGGTATTCTCAATGGTCAATTCTTTTGCCTTTGTAATAAAGTTTTTATTCAGTAGATTTCTCATTGGGGAATTTTCTTGCATCTATAATAACATTTTTCTGCAACTTCGATACAAAACTTCGAGACAGTGTTCCAGTTGGGTTTACCTATGATCTAGGACTTTCATTTTTCTTGATTACTTATCTCTCTATCCAAATGTAGAACTTGAAGGCTAGGGAAGAATATTTTTGGAAATGTTTGGCGTACCCTTATTACTAAGATAACAGTAATTATGTCTTCTTCTGTCTCCCCAAAGGGAATATCTATGTATTGATTGGAATAGGAGTCACATTGACTTTTGCGGTTCTACTTGCTGTTGCCCTTCTTGCCTTCAAATACAGACACAGAAGATCAGGTAACTAGTGTATCCAAATAAAAAGAGAAAAAGATCTGACCCTTGGGACCGTACCTTCCCATCTCTTAGTTCAAAAACTCAATGAACCAGCTTAAAACTTAACTTTGAATAACTCAAAAAATTAAAACAATACCAGGAAAAAATGTTAAAAGTGGGTGAGGGGGTTTCTAAATGGGTCTCAGACCCGCCCATACGTCTTAATAGTATCTTAATAGGTTGATGGTGCGTGGTAGGACAATGGAAACCTGTGGAATGGGTCTCAGACCGCTTATATGACCGTCCTTCCTTGAATACACAATAAAGCAATAACCACCCTTTCACCCACATTCATCCCTCCCAATTGCGCAAAGAGATTTGTATGAGTTCGGAACCATAAGTACGCGAGTACACAGCAGATCTGTCTGGCCAAGCCGCCAGAGGCTATGGAGTTCTACCCCTTTGATCATTCACCGTTCACCACTCCTTCACCCACCAAAATTCCCCACCGTTTTAAAAAAGCACCTGTAGAGTAGAGGCTTTATCAAAGGCCTTTGATAAAGCCTGTTAGGTAGGGGGCCAGAACGATACTGATCTTGCTTCTCCATACTCTGAACTGAGAGGGGAATTTTGGTCATCCTGTCATGAATATGTCATAAACTTAGTAGCACGGTACTTGGAAAAAGTTGTACAGGAAATTACTATGTTCTTTAAATTAATACTGTTTTTTTAAATATTTAATTAACTCGACAGTTGTAAACTGGCATTGTTTACATGACAGTTTAGTCTCTATCATATCCTCTTTTTACCATATTTTCCTATTGTTGCCATTTCGTCCTACTGTCTCCATCTTGTCCTCCACCTGTCTCCATATTATCCTACTGTAGCTTATCCTGTTGTCTCAATTGAGTCCTTATGTCTTCATCTTGCCTTAGTGTCTCCATCTTGCCCTGCTCTACCTTGCCCCACTATCTTCATCTTGTCTCACTGTTACCATGTTGTCCTTCTGGAGTCATCCTACCCTGCTATTTCCATTGTTCTCAACTTCTCTGTCACGTTCTACAATATCCATATTGGGCTTCTGTCTCCATCTTGTTTTATTGTTTCCATCTTTATTGTTTTCCTATTTTCAGCATTTTGTACTAGTATGACCACTCTAACCCACCTTCCATTCTGCCTACAACTGTTGATCAGTGGAGTTCCAATATATTTGGACCTTGGTGCAGTTGTCCATTTTTCATCCCTTACAGTAAATAAAGGACTTCAAATATGGTTTTTATTTGTTTTCAGGTGACTCAGTACATAAAGCCCAATACAGGTGAGTAATTACAGACCACACATTAAAGCTTTAATAAAGAGTAACTTTAAAACTTTTTTTTTTATGTTCTGATTTTTAATTAAGACCCTTACCTATTAATTTTTTTTTTCTGCCGTCCAAATCCCTGGCTGGTTGCTACAGCCAGTGAAACTCTAGCAACCAGATAGCAGTGTGAATTTCAGTTTATCCAGCTATTGACTGTAATATATACAAAGATAACCATTAATTGTGATGTTAATAGGGCTGGTAGAAGACAACAAGCTGAGGACCAGCAAACGTCAAATGATATGACACCAGAGCCAGAGTATGACAATAGTGAGTTTGTTCTAAACTACATTTTCCCTTCTGTTGTCCAGTCAGGGGGGATTTCACCTCTTTTAGACAACAAGAGGTTCTTCTTGCAGCCTTGTGTTCACAACATTGTTTATTGTAAGCCTCTATAACAAGGATGGATACTTTGAGAGGGAACGTTGGAAGCCTAAGGCCCTTGAATCTGGAAATTTATAGGGCAGCCCTGGGAATTATCGATGAAAATGACATTCCTTATAACCTGGCATTGCATTGCTACCAAACGACATGCCTATGTAACTCTTTTTATTTATTTTAGTGGTTTTCCAAGATGTCTCTCATACAAACAATGTGTGTTCAACTTACTTTTATATTAACCAACAAACAGGTATGTGATCTTACAGTATATCTCATTGGTCGCATGGTTTTGAAAATTAAAAGTTCATCTGTTCTGTTGGTAGATTTTTATTTTTCTAACAGCGTTGAAGGCTGCATTATATTTATAAACTGACGTTTCAGAGAAACCTGTTGCAAATTTTGGCCCTGAGTTGCCATCTTTTTTGATCCAATACCCATAACTAATAAGAATCATCATTGTATTTATGACATTTTTTCCCCCAAAAACTTAAACCAATACATGCTGGGTTGTACTTTGTCTTTTTGCATCTGATAGCTAGCACAACCTGCCCAACAATGACCATATTAATCACCGACATGCCAGTAATATTACTGCAGAACCGGAATATAAGCACAACTGGAATATGAGCACTACATTAACCACAAATGTGCCAGAAAAGTCACTGCAGAAAATGTATCATCTCTCCCACACACACAAACAGAATGCGACAACCTTTTTTCTTTCTTAGTGCTCCCATGCTACTTGTCTTGTTCTGCCTCCCTTCCCATGGAATGCAGAGCAATATTTAATCTCCTTCTAAATGTAAAAAGTAGTTCTAAGCTGTGGAGCAGGACCTACCAGAACCAGGGGCCATCTGGATTTTCCCCATTTTATTATTATTATTATTATTATAAACATGTATTTATATAGCGCCAACATATTGCGTAGCACTGTAAAGTAAATGTTATTATACAACTACATCACATGAATTACATACATACAATATATGGAGTAACAAACATCACAATCAATACAGGTACAAAAAGGTGGGGAAGGCCCTATGCATAGGCATACAGTCTAAAGGGAAGGGACTAATACACAAGGTGTGGGACTGGGCAAGATTGAATTAAGTGGGTGAGAAATGTGGTATTGTATGTGGTGTTGTGTTTGGTAGTTAAGCAGAGTGAGGGGAGGCTTCTTTGAAAGAAGTGCGTTTTCAGAGATTTCTTGAAAGCAGAAAGGTTGGGAGAAAGTTGGACAGACCGTGGGAGAGAGTTCCAGAGGAGGGGTGCAGCCCTTGCAAAGTCTTGAATGCGAGCATGTGAGGAGGTAATGAGAGAAGAGTTGAGTAGCAGGTCAGTAGAGGAGAGTAGTAAGCGGTTGGGTGAGTATATAGAGATGAGTTCAGAGATGTAGGGTGGGGCAGAGTTATGAAGTGCTTTGAAAGTCAGTGTCATTAATTTGAATTTGATTCTGAAAGGTAACGGAAGCCAGTGCAGGGATTGACAGAATGGCGAGGCAGAGGAGGAGCGGTTGCTGAGGTGTATGAGCCTCGCAGCAGTGTTCATTATGGACTGGAGAGGTGACAGTCTCTGGAGGGGGAGGCCAATTAAAAGAGAGTTACAGTAGTCTAGACGCGATATGATGAGAGAGTGAATAAGAATTTTGGCAGCATCTTGGGTGATAAATGATGGTATTTTGGATAGGTTCCTTAGGTGGAAGTGACATGATTTAATAAGTGACTGGATATGAGGAGTGAATGACAGGGCAGAATCTAGGATAACCCCAAGGCACCGGGCCTGGGGAGAGGGGGTGATAGTGGAATTGTTAACTTTGATGGATACTTCGGGGATGTTACTGGTGTTCATTGGAGGAAAGAGAACCATTTCCGTTTTAGAGAGGTTTAATTTAAGGTATCGTTGCGACATCCAGGTAGAGATAGCGGACATGCAGGAGGAGATGCGAGTTAGGAGTTCTGGGTTGAGATCAGGAGATGAGAGATAGATCTGAGTATCGTCAGCATAGAGGTGGTAGTGGAAACCATACGAATTTATTAATTTGCCAAGGGAGGAAGTATAGAAGGAGAATAGTAATGGTCCCAGGACAGAGCCTTGGGGAACTCCAACAGAAAGAGGTAGGGGAGAAGATGATACTCCATTGTAGGAGACACTGAAGGAACGATTGGTGATGTAAGAAGAGAACCAGGACAGGGCTGTGTCATGAAGGCCAAGTGACTGGAAGAACTGGAGGAGGAGAGGGTGATCTACAGTGTCAAATGCGGCTGAGAGATCAAGCAGTATTAGTAGGGAGAAATATCCCCCAACTGATATGTAATGTTGATTTTATTGAATTTCTAAATCTCCAGATGGGGTCATGGCCTGATGGCCATATGGGGTGGTCTGAAAAAACAAGATGATAATGGAATTACAGAGACATAATCCATAGAAATAGAAATAGCTAATGAATTATGGGTATGCAATCTAAACATAATCCCAAAGGATACTGTATGTGGCCCTTGAACAGAGATGAAGAAACATGTTGTAATTCCATCTGGATTAAACCTCTGAAACTTTTTCTTTTAGCTTCTTCTTCTTCTTCTCCAGTCAATAATAATGTGAGTATTTCAACAGGACTATATTAATATTCTTGATGGGTAACGATTCCAGATAAGAGACAACTGTGGCTCTTTCCTGTAAAATAACAGTATTTAGCATGATTAAGAGATAAAATGAATAGTAAGGGGCCTGTCTGAAATAAGTCAACGTGTGAGGTGTAAAACAGTCCCACAGTTCTTTAATACTATAAATATTCGTGTAACTAAAATAATCCTTCTGTTCGTTAGGGAAGGCTGTGAGCCTTCCCTACTTAATTCGAGAATACTCCATTTACCTTCTTTTATTCAGGATGAAGGTTCTGTTATTTACGCTGCTATAAAGAGTAAATCCACCAGAACTGCAAAGAATCAAGGGGAACCTGCTGAATCCCTCTATGAGAACTTCAGTGCCAAATAACCGCAGGCTTAATGACGGCTCAGCCGCTACCAGTTGACTCCGTTCAGTCCATTCTGTAGCAGCATGTGTATGTAATTTTGACGTTGACTGCAATCTTGACTACCAAAATTTTGACTGCAACACTTCTTAAAGGAACAGTAACATCAAAAATTTAAAGTGTTTAAAGTGTTTATATAAACTATAGTAGTACTTATCTGTTATCTACTGTGTATCCTGTGCTTGAATGGCTGCCCCCATGGCTAGACAGCAGCTTGTTTATATTAACTATAGTAGTACTTATCTGTTATCTACTGTGTATACTGTGCTTGATTGGCTGCCCCTGTGGCTACACAGCAGCTTGTTTATATAAACTATAGTAGTACTTATCTGTTATCTACTGTGTATCCTGTGCTTGAATGGCTGCCCCCATGGCTACACAGCAGCTTGTTTAAATAAACTATAGTAGTGTTTCTGAAGTTTTGCCTGTGCAGGGCAACAGTACCTGATATTTTAATTCTTTAAAGTGCTTTCATTTTTTGGTATTGCTTTTCCTTTAATTCATGCAGAAGTGAAAGCACTATTGCTCCTGTTTCCACAAATTTGATAAATCTCCAAAAACTCTAGACAGTATGTGCTTATAGGAGCAGTTGTGTGCTAGACCGAGGATATTGTAGATATGTAGGTAGGTAGTATTGATACAGATAGTATAGTGGTATCACTTTAGAGGAAGCAGACCTGGAGTTGTGAGGAGGCCCTTGGAACATGGGGTGGGGGGTCTGATCCTCTATAGCATTTAAAAAAACTCTCTCCTACCCAAGGCCAGTTAGAGGGGACTGAAGAGACTCCAGCTGGGAGAGGAATGGGCGAAGAATGGGCGAAGGAAGCAGCGAGGGGTCCTCTGAACATTTTTTGTGGGGAGCGGGGGACCCCAGCACATATTAATTACGCAACTTCGCATCCATCACTCAATGGACTATAATGTCTCCAGTAGATAGCCCCCAGGAGAGAGAGTCATATTCTTGCCAGAAGCAACACTAAGAGATCCTGATATGTTGGGGGTTGAGCAGCTGGGGTACCAACGTTTAGTAGCTCATAAGTGACTTACATAAAGCTACTGGTAGAATTTTCTTTAAATATTCATGTACCAATCACAATACCATTTTTCATTTATTTTACTTTACAATAAATCTTCTGTTCCTGTAAAAAAAAAAACACTGGCGCCCAAAATGAACTTTTAAAGTGTATATAAAAGTTTGAGTTCATCCAGTAGACCATCCACCACCATTATTCCGAGTGGACCCAGCTGAGACAGAGAGTTAGTTGAACTTCTCACGTAATAACCCCTATGTCTTCTAATGGTTTTACCCATGTAGAAAAGAAAGCCACAAATACAAATGAGTAGAAATTTGGATACCAATTATCAGGCCATGTGAAAGTGTGTCTTTCATTTAACACTCTGTCCATGTTTTATCCAGCAGAATTGCATTTCATAGTGGGAACAAAAAGTAGTTTCACAATGTGCAAGTCTTTATTTATGGTGCATAGCAGGGTTATTTAGGGAGTACGAGTTCCTCACACCACCAGCGCAAACACACAGTTCATCCTGAGGAAAGAGGAAGGAAGAGTGAGAAAGTGAGAAGATTCACAACCACCCTGCGAAATTGATGATGGATGAAAATACTGATATTCTTGTATTTAAACAACGTGTCCACTTACTGTAAGCGATGAAGCTGAACTCTCAAAGGGACCTTGTGGTGTCCTGCAGTTGGCTTCTATCAATAGAACCTGTTCTACTATTATTTGGATATTCACTTTTCTCCCCAGTGTTTGTGCACCTCCAGATGATTCTAGAAGCCTGTAGGTGGGTGGAAGAGCCCTTGAAGTTTCTGGTGGGTCCCAGTCCCACACTAAGGATATGTATTGGACTGGTTGATCTGCTTTAGTGCAGAAGAGCACCAATAGAGGAGTAAGTAAACCCCAAATCTCCCCCTAACTGACCTTCAGGCTGGCCCCCCTTAGCTCATAACAAGGTTACAGATATATAGAAACATTGGGGTAACAGTCACCCTGCTATAGTTCCAGGGGTACCCAGGGTACAAATAAGCACTCACCCCAAATCTCCCCCTAACTGACCTTCAGGCTGGCCCCCCTTAGCTCATAACAAGGTTACAGATATATAGAAACATTGGGGCAACAGTCACCCTGCTATAGTTCCAGGGGTACCCAGGGTACAAATAATCACTCACCCCAAATCTCCCCCTAACTGACCTTCAGACTGGGCCCCCTTAGCTCATAACAAGGTTACAGATATATAGAAACATTGGGGTGTCACCCTGCTATAGTTCCAGGGGTACCCAGGGTACAAATAAGCACTCACCCCAAATCTCCCCCTAACTGACCTTCAGACTGGGCCCCCTTAGCTCATAACAAGGTTACAGATATATAGAAACATTGGGGTAACAGTCACCCTGCTATAGTTCCAGGGGTACCCAGGGTACAAATAAGCACTCACCCCAAATCTCCCCCTAACTGGCCTTCAGACTGGGCCCCCTTAGCTCATAACAGGGTTACAGATATATAGAAACATTGGGGCAACAGTCACCCTGCTATAGTTCCAGGGGTACCCAGGGCAGTAAAATGAACTTGATCCATATAATAAACTCTGTTGAACCCAACCCTCCTCCATTACAACCACTACTGGTAGGTCCTGGGGAGAGAAGAAGGCCCGCAGTTTAGGATCCTCCTTTTGTGACATATTTAGAATAAACAGACAGATGAAGGAGACAGTTTGGATAATAAACATTAAAGTAAATTAAAGAGAACAGAACTCACAGAGCAGGACGGGGGGGGGGGTGACATGGAGAGTGAGGAGTTTATAGCAGTGTGTAAGGAGGATCCTAAACTGCGGGCCTTCTTCTCTCCCCAGGACCTACCAGTAGTGGTTGTAATGGAGGGGGGTTGGGTTCAACAGAGTTCCTGGGTACCCCTGGAACTCTAGCAGGGTGACACCCCAATGTTTCTATATATCTGTAACCTTGTTATGAGCTAAGGGGGCCCAGTCTGAAGGCCAGTTAGGGGGAGATTTGGGGTGAGTGCTTATTTGTGCCCTGGGTACCCCTGGAACTATAGCAGGGTGACTGTTACCCCAATGTTTCTATATATCTGTAACCTTGTTATGAGCTAAGGGGGCCCAGCCTGAAGGTGAGTTATGGGGAGTTTTGGGGTGAGTGTTTATTTGTGCCCTGGGTAGCCAATTGTTAGTTCACTACAGACTCCAACAAATTATGATTTATTAAAGACATATACTCTGCAATCTGATCATCAATAAATTTAAAAAAAAACTATTTAAAAGGAAAAAAGAGGAAAAAGAAAATGCAATTTAGTAAAGCAGGGTTGTCCAACTGCCCCCCTTGTGTGGCCCCCCACATCAAAGTCTGCCTGCTGTGTCTGTTTACCATATGTCAACTTTAAAAGGTATCACTACAGAGATTAACTGGCCCCGCATTGTTTAATCAAATTCAGACTGTAATCCCCCTAAGCCGCCATACCACGTCAAGGTAAACCCCATACGGCGGTCCCTAACCTGTTTACCTGTGATCAAAATTTAAAACCTTGGTTTCAATCTGGACTAGATCCTCCCCCACCACCTGCATATGCGGCTTTTGAAGGGGAGACTGCCCAGACCAACGCATTTAAAAAAAAAAAAAAAAAATGTGATATAATGAAGGAAAAGTAAAGTTGTATATATAAGTGCACACTTGTGTGTGTGAGTATAAGTATAAGTACAGGTGTGAGTATAGATTTAGAGGGAGATGAAAAAGAAAAGCTTAATGTGGAGTGTGACAGGTGTAATGTGTGTGGGTCTGTGCAAGTGTTACCTAGTGATAAGTGCAGCAAATATAATGGGTGTCTCACAGGCGTTGGTAATAAAAAGGCCAAAGCCTCCCCAATCTTCCATAGATTTGCCAATTTTCATTGGTCACATGGCTTAAAGAACGTGAACTTATTTCCTAATTTATGAATATTATACAAATTAATAAAAAGTTTTGGCAGATGTCTATTGGAAATGTGGGCCTTGGCCACACACTTTGTTCATCTAATACCTAAAGCGAATTTCATCATTTTCTTTATGCACTTTACCCTTTACCTAATCCAGATCCTTAAATGAATACATTTTGGTCTGGACATGCCAGTTATATCATCGCAGAACACGAATGAGAATATTAACCTCAAACATGCTTGTAAGATCATTGCAGACATAGATTATGTGCACATTATCCCCAGACATGGCAGTAAAATCAATGTAGACAATGCATATGGAATTACAGAGACATAACCTCTATAAAGAGATATAGGAAATAAATATTAGCATTGGTAAAGGTTCTAAACAAAATTCTACAAGAAATTGTATATTGGGCATTAAACAGAGACAAGCAACTGCACCATCTAAACTATAAACTATTTTAGTTATTGATTTTTTTTCTTCCAGCTTCTAGTTTGACAGGTCCATATTAAAATTCTAGATAGTTGGAAATTGAGAATTAATTGCTACTGCATCTAATTTAAATTACTAAAGCACTAAAGTCCCATAAATATGGAAATTGCTTCAATTTCAAAAATAAATAAAAATTGCAGCTCCCTTGAGTCTTATTGTTCTTCAACATCTGGACCACCCAATACTGCTTGCCTTATGTTAATGGACCAGTGACAGGTAAGTAGAAGGAGACTCACATATGTGTAAGTAAAGGATAAAGCTGGACTCAGTAAGTACTTTTTACCATATGCACACCAACATATTTTGTCAATATACTATACACAAAGGAGCACATAGGTGCCTCTTCTAAAACAAATGCTTGGTGACCCTCGCTTTACTATAAAAGTCAAATACCAGCATAATAGAACAAGGCAAATCCCTGCATACAAAATAAAATTTTGGGGGGCATGCCCCTTTGTCTGACTATAATAACCAACCAAAATGCAATGTTCTGAGATGTCAGTCGAATTCTGTGTGTAGTCAAATGGTCCAATATAAACTTATTAGGAATTTCCATGTATTGGGAATCAATCTGTATAGGAAATTTGTTTCATCCAGGCATGAAACAGTTTCCAGAACATCAGAACAGCCCAGCTACAGTACAATGGACTCAAAAAGCATAAAAGGAGACCATCAAGAACTATACTTTAGGTCTCTCCTCAACCAAGGGAACATCAAGAGACCTCCTATGCTGTAACCAAGGTCAGGTCTAAGTTGCTGTATCTATTTGTCTTATTAGTAAACTAGGTGAAATACTTTTCTTTCTTCAAAAAAACTATCTTTTTCGGCTATAATTTTAGCAGACGAAGAATTAACTACCCTAAACTATTTATTAAACAATACAGGGGAGGTGAAAAGAGAGAACTTTCCCTATTGTATAACCCATGCCTTCTGATGTGTTCCTCTTGGACCAAGAGTGTTAGGGGAATCCTTGGTATAAAAAGAAAGGAGTAGCCTCTTTGGATTCATCTTCAGTAGTAGGGTGTATGTTGCTAGAGAAAGTAGGGCAGGAGGTCTCAGTTAAGTAGATTTCAGGACCCTGAAGTATGCGAATGAGAGCTTTTAGTTACTGTTAGTGTAGATCTTGTTGTAGTTTACTCTGAGTGCAACCCTGTAGGGGTAGTTTTGTGCTGCACTGAAGATACAATAAAGTGAATAGTAATGGAGGAAACACCGTCCAAACACAATTCTGTGGTTTTAATGTGTTATGACAGTTTTGCTAATGAAGGTATATTGCCCTTTAAGCTGTGAGTCTAAGTTCTCCCAAGAGACCTGCTTATCTTACATTTTTACAAAGTATCCAAGTATCTATTCTGGGCTCTCTGCCAAAATCCAATTAAGTTGTATCTTTTTCTGGCTGTTCAGTGCATGAGATCAAAGAGAAAGTTGGGACATTTCAGTTACAAATCCAGGACATTTTGCAGACACCATATTCAGTGCTAAATCCTGCCTCTAGATGGTGGTAGAGTGCAATGGCCTTAGTCCATCAGAAGCAATGTACTGTAACAATTGCACTCTAGCACCATCTAGAGACTGGATTTAGCACTACAATGATGTCTGGTAGGGATGCACCGAATCCACTTTTTTAGATTCGGCTGAACCCCAGAATCCTTCGTGAAAGATTCGGTCGCATACCAAACCTATGCAAATTAGGCCTGTAAAGTGAAAAAGAGAACCTTGCTCTGTTAAAATATTTTTTACTTCCTCGTTTTGTGACAAAAAGTAACATGATTTTAAGGATTCAGTTTAGCGAGGCACAAGGACTTGGGCAAATGCAAATCCTGCTGAAAAAGGCCAAATACCGAACCGAATCCTGGATTCGGTGCATCCCTAGTGTCTGGACATGATGCAACAAAATGTGAAATCCTGATGGTTACATATGTACATGTAGTGGGGCAAGTAGCATGTATAAGGGCCGATTATACTAAAATGATTTATGATCATTTATAATGAGTGCTTGAGCCAGAGCCGGGCCAGGCCAGCCAAGCGCCCTAGGCAACCTGGCCTGTTGTGTTGCCGGAAACTGCCACTCGCAGCACGCATGCGCAAATGGACGCAAATATGAGCCCAAATAGAACAGATAGTCGGAGAGAGGGGACCGGAAATGGGGTAGGCGAAAGTGGAGGAATGTCCCTGGCGACCCCTCAGCTTTTGCGCCCTAGGCACATGCCTTCTCTGCCTACCACTAGTTCCGGGCCTGCCTTGAGCCCTTAAGATTGAAGCCCTTGAACAGACTGAGGACTGTATAAGTCCTTTAGAAAAATACAAGATTCCTCTGCACTCAACCCATTATCAATATATTTAAGACAGAGACATTTTGTGCATACTGCTACTGAAAAATGCCTTACCCTTTAAACAAAACAGGGATTGTTTGTCCATATATTGCAATATATTTAAGCTGGCCAACTACGTCAAAGTCATCCCATATCTGGCCAGTCCTATGCTCAATTTTCATTTGATTCATTAAGAATTCTATTGCTTCATTATACATTTTATAAAAGGGACGAATACGTTTTACGTTGTTTAAAGGGTAAGGCATTTTTCAGTAGCAGTATGCACAAAATGTCTCTGTCTTAAATATATTGATAATGGGTTGAGTGCAGAGGAATCTTGTATTTGTCTATATGTATTTTGTGGTCACACCCTCATTGCACCCCCGCCTAATGATTTTAAAAACTAGTGGTGAGCACAACTTTCCCTTGTTTGTTAAGTCCTTTAGAAAACCACAGTCCTTGGACCTTCAGTTGGGCTGCCCTGATTCAGAAAAAGAGAATTTTGCATTCAATGCATTTTGGCGACATTTCACTGTTTTGAGTTTTTTGGCGAATCAACACAGGTTAGATTCGCCCATCACTACATGTAAACCTTTCTTGGCCATAAAAATTACATGTCTGGCTACTTCCTAGTAGAACAATGTTATATCAATGAGCCCCTTTCTCAGCTGGACCATCTAGGTGACATATGGAGGGAGGGATGCTGCAAAATGAAATATTATTTGTATAGTGCTATTCTCAAGTGGTACTCAAAGCCCTTTACAGCAAGCATGGCAGCCAGTAAAGGACACTAAGTATGTGGGGACACCAAGATTATGTGACTTGTCCAGGGTAACAAGGAGATATATAGGTAATAGGTAACCAAACCAGAGTCTCTAGTATGAGATCCCACATCAAAGACTGATCAACACTCCTTTACCCAGTCCTATAAAATGCGTTTTGATAGACTTAAGATCACCTTGATGAAATAATAGCTAATGGTGTGGATTTCCTTCATAGATAACACCTCAGAGACTAGATACTAAATTTAGTCCCTTCCCTTTACTGTGGTTGTTCACAGTATTGCCTAGAAGAGCTACCTCCAGCTATTGTTAATCATAGGAAACTGGTGGATTGAAAGCGGGTGGGTTAGGGTCAAATTTTTGTCAAACAGCACATCACTAATGGGTAACCCCTTTTGTCTTTCAACACCCATTGATTTCAGATTTTTCCACCAAAATATTAACATTTTGTTCTCTTTATAGTCAATTAAAAAAAACATTGTTTCCTTTTGGGGTGGCTGACTTTATATTTGCCAAAATAAATTGAAAATACATCATATTTGCCTAGATTGATAGCAAATTTATGAAAATTGTCTAATGAAATATGATTTCCCAATTCTGATATTCATTACTAACTTTTTAATTATGTTTTACTGTATTTTATCAAACATTGTTCATGTTCTGTCATTTGGTTTCAATGTTTTAAAAATGAGGCCCATAGTCCATTACCTAAAATAATGCTTCTTTTTATTACAGATTCGCTCTCCCTGAAAGTACCACTGTTTGTATTTGAAGGGGATGATTAATATGTGGCCTGTACATGGTATCCTTGGTATTCTGCCAGAAATGCTGAGCTGTACAAGGACAATACATGTATAGCATCCTCTTACTCTGGTGCTGTTTTTATGGTTGGAAGAGCAAACATGGCAATGAGTGGCTTGTACAGATGTACCCGACAAGTACGAGTATTTCTGATATATTATAGTTACTATAGCCAAGCACCTATTTCTGTAAAAGGTAAAGTTGATTATTTTTATTCTTTTGCATTGATCCAAGCTTCAACTTGTCCAATAATAGCATTTGAAAAAATGCCTGTGGCTCTTCTAAATTTGCCTTGGTCTGGCAAAAAGCATTCCATTTTTATGTTTTACAGGAGCAGCTCACCTGGGTGATGGTGGTGTGTATATATAGTAGGAACCACGTTACATTTGGCGTAGTTGGCAGGATTGAATCATTATGAAGCGTGTAGATGAGAACACCCAGAAAACGTGGTGATACTATAGGCAGGAATATGAAATGGGGTGAACAGCTTTCAGCCTTTACTCTAAGTGGAGATCCTGGGTATCTCCCTAAACCCTGGCTCAACACTTACCTGTCCCTACTTCTGGGGAATTAGTACCCAGGAACCAAGTCCTACTCAACACTCATTGGTGGAGCCTGTGCTGCTCAGCTAAATAGCCCTGACTATCTTTCATTTCTTGATGGACCCATGAAAGTGAATAGCCTATCACTTACTAGACCTGACCTGTCTAGGTTCAAAGTACAACCCTTCCTGCCTGCTCAGGTAAGGGACCCTGAGCATGTATGTTCAGCTTTTATATTATAACACAGTACCACCTATTGGCAAAAGCTGGGATAAATAGGGATCATGCTTTGACCCAGGATATGAAGTCTAGCTATTGTATAAACTAAAGGGCTCTTAAGTGGCCAAACTTTAGGGGATTGCAATATAAATGGGGAATCTTTTTATCAGTTTCTTACAAGCATATTTTTTTGGCTGATACAAGATATTTGGTGAAATACATTTTTTTGCAAATGGAGACATTTTATGTGAACCTCCTCTACAATTTCATCTTGTGTTGTGTTTCCCTAGAAGAAAAAAAAATAAAGTTTTAGAGCAATTACAATGTATGGTAATTTCGCCAAATTCTCAAAAAAATTAGTTAGGCTAGAATGACTGTGCTTTAAATGGAAATTATACTGACAAATAAAAATAGATACACGTACGTTAGATACTCGTATTGTACACCAATTTAAGGGCAACTGGTTCTTTTAAGTCAAATTTTAGACTGTATTTGTTATTCTTTTTAATGTACAATACAGAAAAATATTACATCTTTGATGTCATTCATTATTAATTAATTTAATTCAGGGTGAAAGATCCATTTCATATTCTGTGGCACCAAAAGGAGCAACCAAAGGCTCTGTCAGTCAACGGGAACCCAACTCTTCCATCTATGAGAAATTATATGCCAATTAACTTCAGGGACTCTCTACAAGGTCTTTGGTATTCTCAAATCTCTTCCGGCTATATCAGCTGTACTGAAAATATGTTTCCAGAACTGAAATAAAATGAAACATCTCTCTTAACTTAATAAACTACTGATAAATGTCCAACCATGTTTACAGACCAAGGGCTTCTTACAATGGATCATGTAATCAGAGGATTTGTAAAGAAAATCCATCAGAGTTATAAATCTTGCAACAATCCAAAACAGAATGGGGCACACCTCCAACAGATACAATTGTACTAAAATCAATTGCACAACAATAAGCAAATGTAAAACTCAAGCATTAGTATAATGTAGTATTTGCCACTGCTCAAGTGGTGAGAAAACTGACTATAAAAATATAATGGATAGACCTCTCGCTTCTGAGAACCTTAAAACAGAATACATTTACAATCCACCACAACGTCAAAAGAAATAGGAACTAGAGCTGGGAATAGAAATTCCCCCAGAAACTTGGAAACACGAGTCACACAGCTCCTACACAAATCATTTGCAGCAGCTAGAACAAGGAAAATTATCTTATTTAAAGATGATCTTCACACTGTTATGATGCATTGTACTAATTGATACACTAATTATCCTCCTTTGTATCTGCAAGCTACAGAGCTGCAGTTTGCTTTCTACAGAAATGGGCACAATGTGCAGGGATTCAGTTCATCCAACCAATATGGAGTCCCCTCAGCTCAGCTGGAGGATTCTGGGAACTATATCTGTGAGGTTCGAACAAAAAGCAACACTGTGCAGAAGAGGAGCAATGAGATCAATATCCAGGTGGCAGGTGAGCAATGCTTTGCACTGATCACCTGATTTATTAATTGTAATGAGTGTTAAAAGTAAATTCCCATTGACAACTCCCGTTTACTTCTATATAAACTTGCCAGCTTTTAGATGGCAAATTTTTTCGAGTTTTGTGTATTTAAAAAATACAAGACATTCAAGTTTTTGAAAATATAATTTGAATGCGTGAGTTTTTGTGCAAAAAAAATCAAATTGTGGCAAAAATTCTAATTTGAAGCATGATAAATCGCCGGTCATCTATCTCTAACGCTATGTCCTGTGATCATATTTTGTTTACAGTGCTTTTGGCATTTGTGCTTTTAGCATACTGCATATCTCTATTGGTCATTGAGTACAACAAACAAGTCGTGTTTCCCAGCCCCACTTAGTGGTAGACATGAGAATAGCACCCTAGCAGGAAAAAGCAGGGTTTGGGGGGCACCTGGGAAACTGACAATATGTCTAGCCCCATGCCAAATTTTCAAATTTAAATATAACATTTTTTTGCTCTTTTAAAAAACAGATTTCAGTGGAGAAGTTCACTTGTAAACACATGCAAAGGAAAGAAACTTGTTAAGCCTTTTACACAGAATACAAGGCAATTGTGCTGAGTGCTAATTACGATCTCCCCATCAGACAGAATCAATACAGTCAAGTTGATTCTGGTTTGATCCTGGTTTAAACTTTCCTGTCTGTCCAAAATAAAGTGAATATTTTCAGTTTAATTGCTGGTTAAGACCAGACTTTCCTAATTTGTGAGTTTTTGTTTTGAGAAAAAATTGCAGAGTAAAAGAATGCGAACAAAAGTGAGGGGATTGATCAATACGCATTCCCTGGTCCCGCCCCTTGTCCCGTTTCATAGGTAATTTAATATCTATGCAAGTGCATGATTTTCAAAAACAGAGGTTTTTAGTCAACGTAAACCCCATATTGTTGGTCCCTAATTATTCACCTCCAGTCATAGGATTGAAAGGCTGGCCCCTCCCTGCATTAGAGCATTTCTTGGGATGTGTCTTCTGGCCTTGGCTTGGTTTCATTCAGGGGGCTTAGTCTTCCCCTGCCTTCAGGCCCGGACTGGCCATCTGTGAGTTCGGGCAAATGCCCGGTGGGCTGCTTTAGTTTTTAAAGGAAAGCGATTGCCAAGGCCACAGCACTGGTTCCACAGTAGTGGACTTTAGGGTAATTTAGGGGCATATTTACCAACACTGGAGATAAATAGACAACAAAAGCAAAGATCTTATTGGTTGCTATAGGCATCATCTCCAGAGATTTATTTCCAATGTTAGTAAACATGCCCATTAGTATCTCTGCAAGTGCCTAAAGCATGCCTAAATAGCATGAGGTCCATCTCGCAACCATGGTAACCAAAAGTTTTCGGTGAGGTTAGTGAATAGAGACTCTGCTTTTCTTGTTATTAGACTTCAGTTCATGCTGAAGGTCTGGGACAGGAACACTTGCATAGCTAGAATCTCAGCCATAAAGTAGGGTGGGCCAGATGATAGTCCATTATGATTTATCCAGGGTGAAGGCCCTGTTACATACACTGTTGTGAAGAGTGGATGCGCCAAAGGTTCTGTCAGTCAAGGGGAACCCATCTCAGTCATCTATGAGAACTTCAATGGCAAGTAACACTATTAGAAGTGTTTGTCAACACTTGTATATGGACACTTACCAGACAGTCACTAGTTAGTTCACAAGAAGACATTGCTGTAAAGTTGCTGGCACTGGAATCAGTAAGGCATGTACATCATCAATACACCAGAATACAACGCTAAAAATCCTACCACATTTATCTGCAAGAAGAATGTTAAATACTGTACTTGAGTACCTATATCATGCCTTATGTCAACTGAAATTAATACTCCAATATATAGGCATGTGGACTGTGTGCCATCTGATTTCATAATAAAGTCTTCCTTGGCTCTTCTTAGTTTTGACACCATTGTGACAATTGTTCCTTCACACACACACAACATAAAATAATGACCATTTTCAGTGTTTCCAAAGACACATTTTAATTGAGTAGTTTTTATTCCATTACACGATTCCAAGGATAATTACATTTGAAGCTATAGGGGCCCTTTAAAAGAAACCTCAATCCATTTGCGGTTGTTGAAATAACATTGTGTGACATTGCACAGGAAGCAGTGATTTCCTCTTTCATGGACTTCATGAATCTGCTTTATAGTCACACAGAGATATATAGAGATAGCTCAGAAATGCAACATGTGGGGCTGTAAACCGTGACTACAAAAAGGAAGAAGGAAATGTCTCTTGATGTCTTCAGATTTTAATCAAATAACTATTCCTGGTTACCCATTTGATGTTAGGATTTTTTGTTTACTCTATAGGGAGAGCCTAGTTTATGGGATAAACCTGACCAATTGCAAATTTGTAGCTGTTTGTTTATTATCGATTAATGTTTTTGATGTCGGTTGGACACCGATTTTCAAATCCCTCTGAATATTGGTTGTGGTGGTATTGATTTTGGGGTTGTGAAAGGATTGCAGTAGTTTTTGAGTCATGTTAAAGATTGCTGTTCTACACTGGAGCACATTGAAATGAATACAGTGAAAGAGACAGTATAAAACATCCTCCTTAACTCATTAAACTGTATAAGTGGGCAAACATTGCTGTTAAAAATCATGCCCACATCCATCATTGTCCTGGTAAGAACCATTATTTGTGGATCTTGGTCTAATGGAGCCTCAATGTTTAGTTGTTACAGTCACAGCCAAATACCCCTTAGATAGAGGGCAAGGGGAGTGGTACCTTGAGTAAAGTTGGCCATAAACCTTGAGTTATACTCATTTGGCAAGATTACAAAATGAGTAAATAGGGCTGATCTGATTAGTTTGGCTCATACTGAGACCCTATGAAGACCCATCACACCCTATACGACTTTCAAAGTTGCCTGATAAATATCTGCCCAATTATCTGCCAGTTGGTCCAACTGAAGGCCAGGTTGTCAGGTTGGTCACACACAAGCCAGTATGCTGCTGATTTATTTTGGAAGGGTTGCTTAACTACAGAAGCTCCGTAAACAGACAGAAGGCAAAGAGCAGTGGACAGAAAATAGATGCCAACAGATTTATCTAGTTATGATGGAGAGAAGTGATACCTAGAGCATGAGTAAATTCATAGCACCCTTCCAAGGTACATACTATTTACCAAAGGTTTGCAGTAGAAACATTAAAATAAATGTCTACAGATGTACCCTTGCTAGATGCAAGGCAAAGAGAGTACTAGATAGAGAGTGAGAAACTACAGATGTATCCTGCTCAGCAAGAGGGCAAGTTCAGAGTTACATACAGAATTAGTAACTGCAGATGTAGTAGGGCCTATAGAGTGAGTAACTAGTGAGCAAGCAGTTAATTGGAAGAGACAGCAGTCATGCAATAAACACACACACACTATGGCTTATCGGTTAATGAGTCGGAATCCACTGCACTATGTTAAGTGATAAAAAGGGGATATGGTTAAGGAAGTCAGTAAAAGCGCTTGGATTTGAGTGAACGTAAAACAAAGCGGCCATTGTGGTTTCCTGAAAGCTCAAAACCACATTAAAGACAAACTTGAAGGTTTCAGAAATCATGATCTAGAGAATGTTTTATGTGCCACATATTTCATTGGAACAAAAGAAGATTCTATTGTTGTGGAAAGGTTTAGGGTCATTTCTTTGTTTAACAAAGGTGGGAGGCATAAGGGAACTATACAGTAGCATATAGTACTTTCATTGTGCTAGGCCTCCTAGTCGGGGGCCTAGTGTGCACCTGAAGGCCCCCGACTGCCTAACGATGCCCCCCCCCCCGCCTGCAGATCATTGAAAAAGTGTGAAGTGTGAAGCAGCTAAGAAAGGGGAACTAACATATATCATGTCTGTTATATGGTACTAAGCTACTGGCATTATCCTTAGAAATAGAAAACATATAATGAATAATAAAGCCCCTATAAATGATAAGGATATTAGAACTGAGGGGTTCTGTGACCATATAAAGGCACAAGGCTGCAGGCTGAGTTATACAGGGAACTCTGAGTATCACTCATGTATTATAAGGGATAATGTACCCCCTACTGTAAATGATAAGGATATTAGAAGTCACTGAGGAGTTGTTCTGTGACCATATAAAGACACAAGGCTGCAGGCTGAGTTATACAGGGAACTCTGAGTATCACTCATGTATTATAAGGGATAATGTACCCCCTACTGTACATGATAAGGATATTAGAAGTCACTGAGGGGTTGTTCTGTGACCATATAAAGACACAAGGCTGCAGGCTGAGTTATACAGGGAACTCTGAGTATCACTCATGTATTATAAGGGATAATGTACCCCCTACTGTAAATGATAAGGATATTAGAAGTCACTGAGGGGTTGTTCTGTGACCATATAAAGGCACAAGGCTGCAGGCTGAGTTATACAGGGAACTCTGAGTATCACTCATGTATTATAAGGGATAATGTTCCCCCTACTGTAAATGATAAGGATATTAGAAGTCACTGAGGGGTTTTGTGGCCATATAAAGGCACAAGGCTGCAGGCTGAGTTATACAGGGAACTCTGAGTATCACTCATGTATTATAAGGGATAATGTACCCCCTACTGTAAATGATAAGGATATTAGAAGTCACTGAGGGGTTTTGTGGCCATATAAAGGCACAAGGCTGAGTTATTTTATAGGGCATAATGTACCATGTTAATAAACAGAGTTGTTATACTAAATTTACAGTGTTGGTGTCAGTATTGTGGACTATATGCTTTAAAGGAATAGTTCAGTGTGAAATAAAATTTGTGTAAATAGACAGGCTGTGCAAAACAAAAAATGTTTCTAATATAGTTAGTTAGGCAAAAATGTAATATATAAAGGCTGGAGTGAACAGATGTCTAATAAAACGGCCAGAATCCAACTTCCTGCTTTTCAGCTCTCTAACTCTGAGTTAGTCAGTGACTATAAGGGGGGCCACATGGGACATAACTGTTCAGTGAGTTTGTAATTGATCCTCAGCATTCAGCTCAGATTCAAAGCAACAGATATGACCCATGTAGCCTCCTCTCAAGTCTCTGATTGGTTACTGCCTGATAGCCAGGGTAACCAATCAGTGTAAACCAAGAGAGCTGAAAAGCAGGAAGTAGTGTTCTGGCTATTATGTTACACATCCACTCACTCCAGCCTTTATACATTACATTTTTGCCTAACTAACTATATTAGAAACATTTTTTATTTTTCACAGCCTATCTATTTACCCAGTTTTTATTTTTATACTGAACTGTTCCTTTAAAGTTGTTTTTTGATCTGTGCTATGCCACAGTTACTGATTTGTCATTATCCATATGAGTGGAATCAGCCATGAGTGTTCTGATAAGGTGACCACATCTACAGTTATACACAGTTCTTTTCCTGGGCCAAATTATCATGAAAATGGTGCAATGCTTGTTTGGTTTTATAGATTGAAAACTTTGTAATAAAGCCTATTATTTACATGGTAATTATGTTGCAGTGGTGGGGTATTTACTCATCTGTCCGAGGGTAGAATTTGGCAATGTGTCAAGTGTCCCTGTTATTAATCTTTATCTGTAATGCTTCTCGTGTAGTATAGGATGTACACTTTCTTTAACTTTTCAAAATCCAGGGCCTGAATCCCCTTTGCTTTGTGCAAGATACTGGGAATTTTAACTCAGTGCTTCCTCCTAGTGGGCACTGAGGAATTACACCTCAGGGGAGTTCCACTAGGATAAATAAAAACGTGAGCTCCGGAACTTTTATCAGCTTAAACCTCCTTCACAAACAAAGAATGTTTTATGGGTTCTGACACCAGCCATAAATTAGTCTAACGAGCCGTGTCTCGCTCACCATAAGTAAAGGGTGGCCCGGGTGACCCTGCTCTTAAACTTTAGTACTAGACTTCCATATCATTACTCCACATTGAGAATACGGTAAAAAGGACTGGTATCTTACCCCACAAACGTTATGACCCGGGTGCTGCCGCCCCGAGTCCGTCACTCGGGGGAACGCTGACTGCAAATTAGTGGTGCAGAGGCAACGCACTCCTGATTAAACTCCAAATTAACCATCGCTAGCGTAACTTCGCCTCGCTTAGCGAATCAACGCTACCGCAACTTCGCAACCTTACGCTACCCCTGAGTGCAACTTTGGATTTTAGTGAATTTGCGGAGCACTGGCGAAACTACGCCTGGCGAAGTGCGGCGAAGTGCAGCGAAGTGCGGCGAAGTTACGCCTGGCGCAACTACGAATCTTAGTGAATTTTCCCCATTGTGTTTTTTTCTTACCATGCTCTACTGGTCCCTTTTAAAAATGTTGGTAAAGAAATAATATTTAATGGATGTTTGTGGGATTCCCCGTGGAGGAGTCCGGCGATGAGGTTAGTACCCCACTACCCTATTGTGTATTTCTGCATTTGATCTTCCTGTTTCAATTATAAAAGTTTCTTAATTTTTGTTCTGATAAAATTCTGTAAAATAAAACAGGAAGTTTAGTTGAAATAAACCTGAGGTTTGCGGGACACTCAGACACTTCTCAAGCTGCGTTGGATGAAGGTGACATGGCAGCCGTGATATTGCTTATTCTTATCTGTAAGTTCCATTTGCTTTATTCTGCCTTTTTTTTTTTTATATTGATATTGTGGCATCGCTACCACTGTGACATCACTTAAACTGTTGTGATTTTTTGATCAGTTAATAATAATTTCTTTGCCTTTATTTTTTCACAGGTACTCTGGAAATATCAGGTGAGCATGTGTGCCTTGTAGCTGAGTTGGAATATGAGAAGGCAAGAGCTCACAGTTCATTTCGGTAAAACATTAAAAAAGGACAATAGTCCTGAAAACCTATAAAAGAACCTGAAAACAATATTGAGAAGAAAAAAACAATACGTATCCCTTCACCCTAGTTGTTACCCATTTATGGGCTTGGTTCTCTTAACACTCACAACTCAACTGGCAACTCACTCAGCCTTCAGCTACTGCCATACAGTACAACAAACTGCATAGGTATAGGATCTGTTATCCGGAAACCCGTTATCCAGAAAGCTCCAATTTACTGGAATGTCATCTCAGATAGACTCCATTTTATCCAAATAATCCAAATTTTAAAAATGAATTTCCTTTTTCTCTGTAATAATAAAAAAGTAGCTTGTACTTGATCCAAGTACTAAGATATAATGAATCCTTGTTGAAAGCAAAACCAGCCTATTGGCTTTATTTGTTTACATGATTTTCAAGTAGACTTGAGAATTACAGAAAAATCCATTATCCAGAAAACCCCAGATTCAGAGTATTCTGGATAATGGGTCCCATACCTGTATTATATTGTCAGACTATACTTACTAATAATCACTGAGCTCCATATTCATGTTAATGGAAAAAGTTGGCCAGCCACATTCTATATTGTTTTTAAACTGAGTAATTCAATATATCCACCTCTTCCAAAATGTTCTGCATTACCACTGACTCCCAGGTCTCTGATATTATATATTGTTTGATAATCTGTGCAGTTGGTCTAATGTAGATCATTTTATTTCAGTCCATTGCTTTTAATTTCAACAGTTTTTTATGTGTAAAGGACACGGATGTAATAATAATACTTTTAATGATAAATTCTATATATTTATAATCACGTACATATTTTATCTCAGACTTTCATAAATAAACATCATAAGGCGACTAACCATTTTAATCAAGACATTAGCTCCGAATGTTCCTGATTTAGTTGAGGTTTGGAGTGAATCTAGCATAATGGAGCATAGCCGCAATAGTGGCCACTAGGTTAATATATTGTTATTCTGCAGGTACAACGGTTTTCCAGAGGCTTGTGGTTTCCTTCACACCAAATTGGGACAAAATATTGGTGGGTGACCCAATAAAATTCACCTGTGTTGCGAACCCCGAAGAATGGGGTGAGACATATTTCTGGAAAATGAATAACTTCAAGGTTGGAGAAGGACAGACTCTTATAATAAGGAGTGCTAGGCCAGTACACAGCGGAGGTTACAATTGCGAGACTGACACCGGTGGGATGAGTGACGTTGTCCAACTTGATGTCAGTTTCAGTGAGTTCCTCCATATCCATACACAGATACAACTCTGTAATATTCAAGTATCACTAATGTTAACCCAAACTTGTTTCCTCTCTTCTCTTTATTGTATCTTAGACTTTGTCATCCTACAGGTTCCCTCTTCTGTTCATGAAGGCGACTCCTTGTCTCTCAGATGTCACTGTAAGCCTGAAATTGAGGGAAATAGGACAATATTTTATAAAAACGGTGAAATAATAAAATCCTCAGCACGGGACTCTGTTTTAGACCTGGGAATAGCGGATGAAAATGATGCCGGTCTTTACGAATGCAAAAAAAGTATATATTTTTCGGGGGAGGCAGAGGTTTTTGTCACAGGTAAGACTGGACATCTAATCATTCCTGCAAGAAAAGTATTATTATTATTAATGCATAATGAGGGGTAATGCTAGGTGTCTCTTCCTTTTTAGATGAGCCGACAACTGCTCTTAATTACAGATGGTACAGTTAATAGTACCCTGTCTTTATTTAGCCTGCCATTTTTTGTGGTTATTATACATAAAACTGACATTGTTTACTGTAATATGTGTATAGAATTGGAACTATGTTTATCCTGCCATGTGTTCTCGGGTATTATACATGGAATTGGCCCTGTATTTATCTGCTGTGTGTTCTGGGGTATTATACATGGAATTGGCACTGTATTTATCTGCTGTGTGTTCTGGGGTATTATACATGGAATTGGCACTGTATTTATCCTGCTGTGTGTTCTGGGGTATTATACATGGAATTGACACTGTATTTATCTACTGTGTGTTCTGGGGTATTATACATGGAATTGGCACTGTATTTATCTGCTGTGTGTTCTGGGGTATTATACATGGAATTGGCCCTGTATTTATCCTGCTGTGTGTTCTGGGGTATTATACATGGAATTGGCCCTGTATTTATCTGCTGTGTGTTCTGGGGTATTATACATGGAATTGGCCCTGTATTTATCTGCTGTGTGTTCTGGGGTATTATACATGGAATTAGCCCTGTATTTATCTGCTGTGTGTTCTGGGTATTATACATGGAATTGGCCCTGTATTTATCTGCTGTGTGTTCTGGGGTATTATACATGGAATTGACACTGTATTTATCTGCTGTGTGTTCTGGGGTATTATACATGGAATTGGCACTGTATTTATCTGCTGTGTGTTCTGGGGTATTATACATGGAATTGGCCCTGTATTTATCTGCTGTGTGTTCTGGGTATTATACATGGAATTGGCCCTGTATTTATCTGCTGTGTGTTCTGGGGTATTATACATGGAATTGACACTGTATTTATCTGCTGTGTGTTCTGGGGTATTATACACTGAATTGGCACTGTATTTATCTGCTGTGTGTTCTGGGTATTATACATGGAATTGGCCCTGTATTTATCTGCTGTGTGTTCTGAGGTATTATACATGGAATTGGCTCTGTATTTATCCTGCTGTGTGTTCTGGGGTATTATACATGGAATTAGCTCTGTATTTATCCTGCTGTGTGTTCTGGGGTATTATACATGGAATTGGCACTGTATTTATCTGCTGTGTGTTCTGGGGTATTATACATGGAATTGGCCCTGTATTTATCTGCTGTGTGTTCTGGGGTATTATACATGGAATTGGCCCTGTATTTATCTGCTGTGTGTTCTGGGGTATTATACATGGAATTGGCACTGTATTTATCTGCTGTGTGTTCTGGGGTATTATACATGGAATTGGCCCTGTATTTATCTGCTGTGTGTTCTGGGTATTATACATGGAATTGGCCCTGTATTTATCTGCTGTGTGTTCTGGGTATTATACATGGAATTGGCACTGTATTTATCTGCTGTGTGTTCTGGGGTATTATACATGGAATTGACACTGTATTTATCTGCTGTGTGTTCTGGGGTATTATACATGGAATTGGCACTGTATTTATCTGCTGTGTGTTCTGGGGTATTATACATGGAACTGGCACTGTATTTATCCTGCCATGTGTTCTGGGGTATTATACATGGAATTGGCACTGTATTTATCTGCTGTGTGTTCTGGGGTATTATACATGGAATTGGCCCTGTATTTATCTGCTGTGGGTTCTGGGGTATTATACATGGAATTGGCACTGTATTTATCCTGCCATGTGTTCTGGGGTATTATACCCCTCCAAGGGTTCCTCTGCTTTGCCTTCTGCTACCCCCATCCCCAGGGCAAATCCCCCTCTGTTTCCCCTTACCCACCCCCACGTGTACCTTCTTTGCACACATTTGGTACCTTTGCGGGGGGAGTCCAGGAAGGAAGCGGCTCTACTAGTCGCAAAGGAGCAGATCTGGGCTGGCAGGGCCCACGTGTCCCCCTGGCCCAGTATGACCCAGTTGGTGCAAGTCAAATTACCTTTTCATTACAGCATTGTGGAGACTCAGAATTAAATTTGCTGGATTTGTATTACTCAAGATTTATGAGGGGAAAACTGAAGTGCAGTAATGTTGTCAACTCTCAGTAGTTTGATCTGCAAATTGTTTGCATTTTCTAGACTGAAATGTTGGGATAACCATGTTATGAAAGAAAATATATACAGGTGTTTTGCTGTTATTGTATTGTGTTATTACAGAGCTCTTCACTGTCCCACAAATAAAAATTAACCCTCATCCAGTGATAGAAGGAGATCACATGACCATAACATGTGACACAAAGCTCAGCCCACACAGAGAGACTACAGAGCTACAGTTTGCTTTCTACAGAAATGGGCACAATGTGCAGGGATTCAGCTCATCCAACCAATATGGAGTCCCCTCAGCTCAGCTGGAGGATTCTGGGAATTATACCTGTGAGGTACAAACTCCATCCGGCAGTGTGAGGAAGAGGAGCAGAAGGTCATATATTTGGGTACAGGGTAAGCAAAGCAATATCCCATGCTGTGAATGTCAGACTTCCCTAACACAACAAATATCAGATTAAAGAACCATGGACTTCAAATGTGGTTTTTCTTGTCCCCCTCTTCTGTAAATGATAATCAGATGATAAGAGCTGACAAAGTGGTTTATAGTTATCTTTTAAATATCAATATATATTAATATATAGGCTACATACGTTGGTCAGAGGTTTCTGATCTGGGGAGCTGACATAGAACAGTGGCAGAGGGTACAAAGCTTTAGTTCAGTTAGGGTAAGATTTGGGAAATCCACCTGCTCTCCAGGAAACACCTGAAAGCCCAGTTCAAATTTGTGTTGAGGTAAAATCCTATTGGCTGTCCTGAATATTCTTGGAACTACGGTTGACTGATACACATGTTTTCCTACATCTGTAAACATGTTATTAGCTTGCAGGGACCTGACCAAAAGTTACACCTTCAACTTTTGTCTTGAACTGAAAAAGTTCAGTAATTGCTGACTTATATTAATATAATATGCAGAACACAGGTTCGCTGGACTCAAAAACTTACTAGTGCATTTGTTCATTGTATATATATTTCCCTTTCTCACTTCTAAATGGAACGGTCGTTTGCTTTAACCACCTCATAAGAACAGTTAACATGACTCATATTTTCTACATTCAGTTCACTCCCACTAATGTTATTGTTTTTTTTTCTTAAAGGAATCAGAAACACTGTATTTAACAGTATTACTCTAGGTAACTTTTTACTTATTGTACCCTATGTTCACACTGTTCATGTTTCAAATATATGATTATCATCATTTATTTATATAGCGCCAACAAATTACATAGTGCTTTACATTCGTTTATAATAAACAGGGAACAAATGGTGAATAACAAACAGGGTTTACAGAGTAAAATAGGATGAGAGGGGCCACTCAGGAGAGTTTACAAACTAAAGGTTATGGTACAAGACATAAGACATATGGATTTTAGAAACAAATTTGTGATTTATGATACAGCTGACCAATGACTGATTAATTAATATACCTTGAATACGCTTCCCTAAACAGGTGGGTCTTTAGGGAGCGCTTGAAAGTTTGAAAGGAAGGAGAAAGTCTGACAGCTCGAGTTCGAAAGTTCCAGAGAAAAGCAGAAGTCTGAGTAAAGTCTTGTAAAAGAGAATGGGCTTCTTGGTTTATGTGATGAGAGGAGGAGAGAGGTGTTGGTCAGAGGCAGATTGAAGGTTGAGTGAAGGATTGTATTTTGAGATCAGAGATGTAATATAGGGAGGAACTTCATTGGTAAGGGCTTGAATGTAAGTGTGAGTAGTTTGAATTTGATTCTAGATGAGATTCTGAGCCAGTGAAGTTATATGTATGGGGAGCAGCTGATGTTGAGCGGTGAGATAGATAAATGAGTCTAGCAGCAGAATTTAGAAAAGATTGGAGTTGTGGATGTTGTGGAGTTGTTGTTGGAATACCTGCAAGGAGTAGTAGTTTTCAAGACAGGAGAAGAGACTGGATAAGTGTTTTGGCTGTGTCCGAACTGAGATATGGTCATATAGTTAGTATAGGTATGGGTATATAGAATTTATGTGAAAGTAGGGAGGGGTGTGTGTATGGATGCTGGGTTTTCATTTGGAGGGGTTGAACTTGATGGACTTTGTCTTTTTTCAACCCAATTTAACTATGTAACTAACTATGTAACTATATGTGGGCAATGTTAAAAGAAGTAATGTTCTTCAGCTATTGATAGAGCTTGACTGTAGAAGTATAGAATGAACTTGAAGTGGATGAAGTTAGGATCAGTTTGTGACTTTCTCCGCTGTCATTCAGCTCATCTACTACATCTTCTAAGGTACAGAGTTAAACTAGTGTGTCAGGGTTGGGGTTTAGCTTGTCGACTGTGACGGTGGTAGAATGAGCAAAGGAGTCAAGAGTTGTTGAGAGAGCATTGATGTAGAGAGAAGCTGCCATATTCGGACAAGAGAGGTCGTTCATATGAGAGATTGGTTGTGCTGCTACTGTTGATAAGTGTTGAGGATGCAATGTGTTAAGGTTTCTGGGCGTATGAGTGAAGAGAGATGGTTGTGATAGCACTGGTGAAAATGTTATATAAAAGGAAAGTAGGTAATGGTCAGATAGGGGAAAGGGAGAGTTAGTAAAAAAATTAAACAAGATGTGTAGTCTGTTTTTATCAGAGGGAGGCAAATTGGTTGATGAGAGTAGTAAAAAAGCAGAGATTCGAAACTGTTATTTTTTTCTGTATACATAGCTTAGTAACTATTTAATGAAGATACATTTTTAATAGAATAGGGTGTGGGGCTTAAATGCTTTCATGATTTACTTCCCATTACCTTTACTAGAAATTTATTTTCTTACAGAAACCATAAACATTGCAAATACCAATGAGACCACAGGTAACCAACTACTGTGACAAGCTTCAAGACTTTAAAGGGATAATGTCATTATTTTTACGGTGAAGTTTTTAATAGTATATGACACTGGGTGCCTTGCAAATAATAAATTCTACCATTGTTTTTTCTCAAAGCAGTAAATGCATTTTTAAATATTTTAACAATGTTGTGTAGCCATTTCAAAGCATTACCCTGCCCGATCAAACCAGCCAACAAAGTACAAGGCAAGCTCTTTCAGGCAGGTGTTGCCTCAACTATTCCATCATTATCTCCCTGTTATGAAAATGTCACTTTTACTTCTGTTTTTCCAACTTCGGTGCCTGATATTTGCCACTAGAGCATTTTTAGCAATGCAAATTATTAATTTGATCTATACAATGCACCAAATAGATGACTGAAACCTGGTCCATCCAGCTTTGTGCTTGGGCATGATAGTCCATGAGTGGTTCTGCCAAGTCCTGTTGTTAGAGGTGCTACACCAGTCTTGAAGAACATGCAATAGCTAAGTAGAAAAATATCTTCCATAACAGAGGATACTGTGGCTTAGAATTAATTTCCTTATAAACATTTACTGAATTATTTTTTATTATAGCAACAAATCACCCATTTCCATTCATAAGGGTCATTGTGAGCTTGCTGTCCATTTGTCTCATTACTGCTGCCCTGGTCTTCTGTCACAGAGACAGAATATGTTTGCTGCTTTGCAGCCGTCATCGCAGAGCAGGTGAGTTTCTTTTGTATGTGATGTTCATTTGACCTTCACTCTTGAAGTTCTTTGAGGAATATAAGATAACTATGTCTGATGTGTTTAAGGCTCATTGGCTCTGGATATAGTTACTCTATGAACACAGAAACATAGAAACATAGTAACATAGTAATTTAGGTTAAAAAAAGACTAGGGATGCACCGAATCCACTTTTTTGGATTCGGCCGAACCCCTGAATCCATCACGAAGGATTCGACCATATACCAAACCGAATCCGAACCCTAATTTGCATATGCAATTAGGGGTGGGAAGGGGAAACATTTTTTACTTCCTTGTTTTCTGACAAAAAGTCACGCAATTTCTCTCCCCGCCCCTAATTTGCATATGCAAATTAGGATTCGGATTCGGTTCGGCCGGACAGAAGGATTCGGCCGAATCCGAATCCTGCTGAAAAAGACCGAATCCTGGCCGAATCCCGAACCAAATCCTGGATTCGGTGCATCCCTAAAAAAGACACACAATCATCAAGTTCAACCTTTGAAGTCTACATAAAACCTGTCTAACTGCTAGTTGATCCAGAGGAAGGCAAAAAAGACTCTTCAATTTGCCTCAGGAGGGGTAAAATTCCTTCCTGAATTCTAAATGACAATGGGACCAGTCCCTGGATCAACTTGTACTATGAGCTACAGTATCTTCCATAACCATGAATTCCCTAAAAAGTCGTCCAACCCTTTCTTAAATGTGTCAGCCAAAACAACTCAGGGAGAAAATTCCACATCTTCACATGGCATAAGCAATCATTTAGCAGTAATAGATCATAGCAGCATTTCTCAATGCCAGGCAGCTGCTGTAAAGCATTACAATATTCCTGTAATATATAAAACTCAAGGTAGAAGTACAAAATATACCAACATATACCAACTCAAACAAGCAGTTTAATTTTTGGCACCTGTGTACTAGAGGTATATAGAAAAATGTGAGAAGATTCATAGGTAGGCAATTTTGTTATGGAAAATATTACAATCATTTTTTTCAACTTAGAATAAAGACACCTATAAATACCCTAACAGCCTTATATTACGTACATTAGTAGATCAAAGGCCAATGCAAAGATTTATCTAAAAAGATTTTAATGCTAAATGCTTAGGAGAAGTCCCGAAGATATCCTGGGTTTCGTGCAGTAATCCAAAGAGTTTGTGGTTTTTGGTAAAAAATCGGAGTTTGCAGGAGTCAAATCTGAAAAATTCGTACAATAAGATGCTAATTTACTTATGGGCAAATATCGAGGGTTAATTAACCCGCGATATTCGACTGCTGAATGGAAATCCTTCGACTTCGAATATCGAAGTCGAAGGATTTACCCCAATTCGATCAAACGATTTTTCTTCGACCCCAAAAAAGCTTAAAAAGCCTATGGGGACCTTCCCCATAGGCTAACATTGACTTCGGTAGGTTTTAGGTGGCGAAGTAGGGGGTCGAAGTTTTTTTTTTAAAGAGACAGTACTTTGACTATCAAATGGTCGAATAGTTGAACGATTTTTAGTTCGAATCGTTCGATTCGTAGTCAAAGTCGTAGCCGAAGGTTGAAGTAGCCAAAAAAAAACATTCAAAATTCGAAGTTTTTTTTCTTCTATTCCTTCACTCGAGCTAAGTAAATGGGCCCCTTAGAATTTTTCATGATTTTTTTCGAGTTTTTTCCCACACGAGAAATTTTCAGAAAAATGTATTGATTAATAAGGGGAAAGAAACTGTGCCGATTTGGTTGGAGTAGTTTTCCGAAAAATAATGAGATATTTTCGGATTTTGATAAATAACCCCCTAAATGTATGAAATCAAGATTCCAAATAATTTCAATTGGAATTATCAATGTTATACTGGGTAAGGGTTATGCTATATTGCCATTACATTGTAATATGAATCTGGTCATGCGGATCTGTAGAATCCACAGGTTGTAATTTTATTCTATTGTTTTTGTTTTCAGTCTCTGAGTCTTCAAATACAGGAAATGTAAGTATTATAAATAACTGGTTATTCAGTATTATATGACTGGGAATGTAAAAGATCTAGTTCCGAGAAGCTGGTGGATCCATAAAGATGAATAGAAATGGGTGGCGAGTAATATAAAATGGGCTGAGATTTTGTACATTGAGTTGTAGTTGGGACAACATTGACTAATTGATAAATGAAAGGTCTTTCCAGGGTCTCTCATGGGTCTCTCATGAATGAACAGCGACTCATTTGCAAACTTGTAGTCACTCAACTGCACTATGTGTGTCATTTTAATCCAGGACGAATATGAGTTATACTACAATCTGAATCACTAAAAGGTACAATGACCAGATGACCCATCAGCCACGGAGAACTGCCAATTTGTGAGGACATCGTTGAGATAGTTGGGCACCACACGTGATCTGTATCATCATCGACTGGGAAACTCAGTCTGATGTTACTGTTACAAGTGACTGTTCCATATATAGAGTTTTTGGTTGTCAGTAAAAGTAAATATTTGACTCATAAACAAATAACATGTTATTCTGTAATAATATGGCACCCTTAGTATTTCTTTCATTTTTGGCAAATATTCTTTTGAATAAAACATTCTTAATTATAAATGTAATTTTTCCAAGAATTGTAGCACTTTTGCTTGTTGGTTATGTCATATTGTGTTTTATTAATTTTAACTGGGCCTTATGTAATAAATCCTGGAATATTGTAGCCTTACTAGTGCCTTAACATTACTTTAAAGGGGAACAAACCCCTAAAAAAGAATGTGGCTAAAAATATCATATTTTATATACTGAACTTATTGCACTGACCTAAAATGTCAGCTTGTCAATAGCAACAATGATTTAGGACTTCAAACTTGTCACAGGGGGTGACACTAAGGTTAGGGGTCATCACAAATTATCCAGCAGAAAATGAGGTTGGCCTATAGTATAAGAGTAGAGGTATAGTAGGGAGAGATGGTGCCTATAGTAACAGTGGATAATAGTCTCTGGGAAGGGAGTGTGACTGTGGGATAGCAGGTATAGTAGGGAGAGATGGTGTCTATAGTAACAGTGGATAATAGTCTCTGGGAAGGGAGTGTGACTGTGGGATAGCAGGTATAGTAGGGAGAGATGGTGCCTATAGTAACAGTGGATAATAGTCTCTGGGAAGGGAGTGTGACTGTGGGATAGCAGGTATAGTAGGGAGAGATGGTGCCTATAGTAACAGTGGATAATAGTCTCTGGGAAGGGAGTATGACTGTGGGATAGCAGGTATAGTAGGGAGAGATGGTGTCTATAGTAACAGTGGATAATAGTCTCTGGGAAGGGAGTGTGACTGTGGGATAGCAGGTATAGTAGGGAGAGATGGTGTCTATAGTAACAGTGGATAATAGTCTCTGGGAAGGGAGTGTGACTGTGGGATAGCAGGTATAGTAGGGAGAGATGGTATCTATAGTAACAGTGGATAATAGTCCTCTGGGAAGGGAGTGTGACTGTGGGATAGCAGGTATAGTAGGGAGAGATGGTGCCTATAGTAACAGTGGATAATAGTCTCTGGGAAGGGAGTGTGACTGTGGGATAGCAGGTATAGTAGGGAGAGATGGTGCCTATAGTAACAGTGGATAATAGTCTCTGGGAAGGGAGTGTGACTGTGGGATAGCAGGTATAGTAGGGAGAGATGGTGTCTATAGTAACAGTGGATAATAGTCTCTGGGAAGGGAGTGTGACTGTGGGATATCAGGTATAGTAGGGAGAGATGTGTCTATAGTAACAGTGGATAATAGTCTCTGGGAAGGGAGTGTGACTGTGGGATAGCAGGTATAGTAGGGAGAGATGTGTCTATAGTAACAGTGGATAATAGTCTCTGGGAAGGGAGTGTGACTGTGGGATAGCAGGTCAATACATTTGTGAAATTGCTGCAAACATTTTTTCACCGTTTTGCGAATTTCGCAGGAAATTTGTGAATTTTTCCGCAAAGCGAAATGGGACAGATTCGCCCATCGCTACTCCTAACAGCTAGTTTATCAATATAAACGTATTTTATCAAGGCGGATCAGTATTTCCAAAAATTTATGTGGTGGACCCCACCGTGCAATAAAGCAAATGATAGCGATGAGTCTAATCTCCTTGTGTCATTGGATGTTCCCTAGTTCCATGTGTCTTTATGTTGTGAAAGATCAAACACACGGTCCAGATACAAATTAGGAAAGACAATATCAGTCTCAGGAGATTTAACCGCAGAATAACTTGGTGTTTGCCTAGAAACAAGAGGAATAAAGTTAATATGCAATCTCAAGGGCTGAGCCAAATATTTTTGGCAAGTCAAATCAAAACTTCTTAAAGGATCGCTAAACCTCTAAAATAAGTAAATGTAAAATTGACGAGGGGGCTATTCTAAGCACTTTTGTCATTTACATTCATTATTTATTTTGTTTTTATTCCAAGATATTAAGGGATACATGTGCTGTTAATATGAATGAATTGTGTTACAACAGCGCCACCTGCTGGTCAGTTTCCCACCAGTCTGACCAGCAAGTAGTCAAGGAAGTTGTCAGGAGAAAGAAAGAGGCTGATGTTCTTCTGCTTAGGAAAGATGTGAGAAAGGTTTCTAATTTTATTCCTAAGCAGAAGAACATCAGCCTCTTTCTTTCTTTGTTTTGTGTTTGTATCATTATCTCTTTTTTATAGAAATAAGATGATCAATCTTTTCAACTATATCAGTATCCCATGATGCAAAGCAGAATCAATTACCCTTTTTAAGATATTTGAGGTTAATTTTAAAGGGATACTGTCATCGGAAAACATGTTTTTTTTCAAAACGCATCAGTTAATAGTGCTGCTCCGGCAGAATTCTGCACTGAAATCCATTTCTCAAAACAGCAAACAGATTTTTTTATATTCAATTTTGAAATCTGATCTGGGCTAGACATATTGTCAATTTCCCAGCTGCCCCAAGTCATGTGACTTGTGCCTGCACTTTAGGAGAGAAATGCTTTCTGGCAGGCTGCTGTTTCTCCTACTCAATGTAACTGAATGTGTCTCAGTGGGACCTGGATTTTACTATTGAGTGTTGTTCTTAGATCTACCAGGCAGCTGTTATCTTGTGTTAGGGAGCTGCTATCTGGTTACCTTCCCATTGTTCTTTTGTTTGGCTGCTGGGGGGGAGGGAGGGGGTGATATCACTCCAACTTGCAGTACAGCAGTAAAGAGTGACTGAAGTTTATCAGAGCACAAGTCACATGACTTGGGGCAGCTGAGAAATTGACAATATGTCTAGCCCCATGTCAGATTTCAAAATTGAATATAAAAAAATCTGTTTGCTCTTTTGAGAAATGGATTTCAGTGCAGAATTCTGCTGGAGCAGCACTATTAACTGATTCATTTTGAAAAAAAATGTTTTTCCCATGACAGTATCCCTTTAAGACAAGAGGGAAAGAGATAATAGGCAGATCTTACTCTGTATCTGGATAATTGCCATGTTACTCCTCTTCCTCACAGTGTCGGTTGGAGTTTGTACCTCACAGATATAATTCCCAGAATCCTCCAGCTGAGCTGAGGGGACTCCATATTGGTTGGATGAACTGAATCCCTGCACATTGTGCTCATTTCTGTAGAAAGCAAACTGCAGCTCTGTAGTCTCTCTGTGTGGGCTGAGCTTTGTGTCACATGTTATGGTCATGTGATCTCCTTCTGTCACCTGATCTGGACTCACTTTTATTTGTGGGACAGTGAAGAGCTCTGTAATAACACAATACAATAACAGCAAAACACCTGAAATAACCAAATATTTTCTTTCATAACACGCTTGTCCCAACATTTCATGTTAATGTATTCTAGCTATATGTTTTCCTTTCTTACATGAAATAATGCATTTAAGGAATATTAAAATAGGCAACATTTCCCCTTCAAAGCTGAATAAATAGGAGTTGTGATAAACATATTGTTATTAATTACATTGCACCCTACATGTAAATATAGACAAACAAATGAATGCCTGGATCCACTTTGTGCTAACAAGCATATACGTGGAGATTTTGGGTATTAGTGCACTAAAGAGGGCATGTTCTGAAATGACTAGAAATAGTAACAATGCTTCTGTATGAGCAAAATTAGAACAAATCATTAATCTGCTAAGAAGTCATCTGCATGAACAAACTCATGTCTTCCCCCAGCTGCAGCTTGTTAGATAAGGTGCAGCTTACTTAGAGGCTTCTTAGTGAATCACAATGTTTTGATTGTGCTCCCAGGGATCAGGAACTAGAATGTGGCTTCATTTTTACATTTTAGAATTCCGATCAAACACATCGTTGCTAAGACAAGACTATTATTAACTAAAAGATTGACACAGAAAGTGAGATATATAAAGAATAGAAATTCTTTGTCTCACTCTATTTAAAAAAAAATTCAGCCAAACTCCATAACCCACATCCCCTTAATTTACCAATAAATCAGATCAAAAAAGTCGGTGTGAGAAAAAGTAGCAACAAAATTGTGCAACTTTTTCAATTTGCCGAGTGAATTGTGCAACCTTTTTGATTGCACGCTTGGAAAACTTTACTTTTTCAGACGAAAACAGCCTGAAACGCTGTAAGAAAACAAGAAACATCTCCATATTGTAAAAGGGGCACCTGCTGTTGACTTTTTGATTTTTAGCTGGAGTATTTTTCACATTCAGATTTTTAACAACTTTGGAGCATAACAAATCACTTCCCTATAAATATTAGCGTTTTTTCCCCTTTGAAAAAAATGTAAAGTTTAATAAACAGTGTTGAGATTTGTTAATGTGGCATATTTTAAGACTGGACTTTACCTGAGACTGTGATGTCAAGTTCAGCGTAAATAGTCTGATACTGAGAATTATAATAAATATCTTTCCTACAGCCGTATGTACCAGATGCAGTAACATCCACTCTTCCTATCTGCAACTCAGAGACTGAGGACTGAATGATCTTATTAATAATTATTATCACTGTAAAATGCTGTATTTCTTGTATTATATCCAGGCCGACTGTGACACCTGACAGACAGGGAGTCTCCTTCATGGACAGCAGGGGGCGCTTGAAGGATGAGAAGATCTAAAAATAAAGGAAAATGTTATACAAGCTGTAATTGAAGTGTGTAGATGATGTTTAGATCTAAACTTTTTTACTCACTGGACTTAATATCCAGTGTAACCGAATCACTTCTCTCATTGGCACCGGCCTGGCACTGGTAATCCCCTCTGTCTGTCTCTCTGGCAGACTGAATGATAAGATCCTGTTGATACCTAGGCATCCGGGATCCATCCCAGTACCAGGAATATCTCAGGTTCTCTTGAGCAGTAGAAGTCACATTACAGGTCAGAGTTACAGATTCTCCTGAGAATATTGGGTTCCAGTTTGGAGAGGAAATCACAGGTCTCACAGCAGCTCCTACAGACACAGAGTTAAGGTTAATTTAATTTAATTCAGCAGTTAATGCTGAATAATAATATAAATGCAAGTTATACATTAAAGTGTGTTGGGAGTTTCCTTAAATGAGAAGGATCTTGGGGCTTTTGTAGATAACAAGTTGTCTAATTCTGGGCAGTGTCATTCTGTGGCTACTAAAGCAAATAAAGTTCTTGTATAAAAAAGGGCATTAACTCAAGGGATGAAACCTAATTGTGTCTCTTTATAGGTCCCTGGTGAGGCCTCATCTGGAGTATGGGGGCAGTTTTGGACTCCAGTCCTTAAGAGGGATATAAATGAGCTGGAGAGAGTGCAGAGACTAAGTGCAACTAAACTGGTTAGAGGGAGGGAAGAGTTAAATTATGAGGGGAGACTGACAAGGTTGGGGTTGTTTTCTCTGGGGGAAAAAAGGCACTTGTGAGGGGACATGATTAGACTTTACAAGTACATTAGAGGACATTATAGACAAATAGCAGGGGACCTTTTTACCCATAAAGAGAATCACGTACCAGAGGCCTCCCCTTCAGACTAGAGGAAAAGAAGTTTCATTTAAAGGAACAGAGTAGGGGGTTCATCACAGTGAGGACAGTGAGGTTGGGGAATGCACTGCCGGGTGATGATTCAGTTAATGACTATAAGAGGGACTTGGATGATTTCTTGGACAGACATAATACAAAGGCTATTGTGATACTAAACTCTATAGTTAGTATAGATATGGGGATATATCATTTATGTGACAGTAGGGAGGGGTGTGTGTATGGGGCTGGGTTTTCATTTGGAGGGGTTGGACTTGATGGACTTTTTTCATCAAGGTGTAACTATGTAATACAAATGTCTACAATAATATAAACAATGAATGTGTTGTTCAAACTTGTGCTGGATACGACAGACTTTAAGTTGACACTAACGCTGTTATGGAAGCTGGGTGCATTGGCAAACCATAAGTGATAAAATCCCCAATTCAAAAGTGCACTCAGCTTTCACCAAATGGATGCAAATTTGAGTTCATATTGTTGCATTGCAAACAAGTTGCAGCTCATACTACTTAGCAAGGATACGTGTATTAGGAGGATACGTGTATTATTATTAGTTGTAATATTGGTGTGTAGGTGCATCTCAGCTTATTTTGCCTGGTCATGTGATTTCAGAAAGAGCCAGCACTTTAGGATGGAACTGCTTTCTGGCAGCCTGTTGTTTCTCCTACTCAATGTAACTGAATGTGTCTCAGTGGGACCTGGATTTTACTATTGAGTGCTGTACTTAGATCTACCAGGCAGCTGTTATCTTGTGTTAGGGAGCTGCTATCTGGTTATGGGCTACTGGGGGGAAGAGAGGGGGTGATATCACTTCAACTTGCAGTACAGCAGTAAAGAGTGACTGTCATTTATCAGAGCACAAGTCAAATGACTGGGGGCACTTGGGAAACTGACAATCTGTCTAACCCCATGTCATATTTCAAAATTAAATATAAAAAATCAGTTTTCTCTTTTGACAGCACTATTAACTAATGCCTTTTGAAGAAAAACATTTTTGCCATGACAGTATCCCTTTAAGTAAAATCTTACCTGATGTTTCAATGAAAAGTGCTGCAAACAGGAGATAATTCCCTGTTAATAAAAGTAGTTTTTTTATATAAATAAAGAGATACCAGTGTAAAAAGTCAGAATAAAATAAGATACAGTGTTCAGGGTAACCATAAATCTAATTTAATAGCTTCATGTTTATATCTCCAACATCAGCCCTGAAACTACTGTCTGGCAAAGGCTTGACGGCAGTTATTACTCCTATAAATGCTATTAGCACTATCGAAAATAAATAGAAAAGAGTTTTCCACTAAGGTAAAGCAAACTGGAGAGCCAGACTCTAAAATATATATATTATGGTAGTTCTTTGATAACCTCATATCACCCATTAGACAATCCGAACCATAACAAGATGAATGTCCTTTATGAAATGCCTAATAACCCAAAATAACTCAATTAGGTCTGATGATGAACAGGTCGTTGAACCTTCTGATAAGGTCTGACATGATATATTGTGTATAGATGATACTAAACTCCGTGCAGTGTTGGACTGGCCCACTGGGATACCAGAAAAACTCCCAATGGGACCAGATGTCAGAGCCTTCTTACTTCTAACCATTTTCCCTATTTCATGGTTATTCCCAATTTCTTTATGAGAAAAAAAGAAGAGGCTTAAAGGGATACAGTCATGGGAAAAATTTTTTTTAAAAATGAATCAGTTAATAGTGCTGCTCCAGCAGAATTCTGCACTGAAATCCATTTCTCAAAAGAGCAAACAGATTTTTTTTTATATTCAATTTTGAAATCTGACATGGGGCTACACATATTGTCAATTTCCCAGCTGCCCCAAGTCATGTGACTTGTGCTCTGATAAACTTCAATCACTCTTTACTGCTGTACTGCAAATTGAAGTGATATCACCCCCTCCCTTTTCCCCCCCAGCAGCCTAACAACAGAACAATGGGAAGGTAACCAGATAGCAGCTCCCTAACACAAGATAACAGCTGCCTGGTAGATCTAAGAATAACACTCAATAGTAAAATCCAGGTCCCACTGAGACACATTCAGTTACATTGAGAAGGAAAAACAGCAGCCTGCCAGAAAGCATTTCTCTCCTAAAGTGCAGGCACAAGTCACATGACCAGGGGCAGCTGGGAAATTGACAATATGTCTAGCCCCATGTCAGATTTCAAAATTGAATATAAAAAAAATCTGTTTGCTCTTTTGAGAAATGGATTTCAGTGCAGAATTCTGCTGGAGCAGCACTATTAACTGATTCATTTTGAAAAAAAACATGTTTTCCGATGACAGGATCCCTTTAATAATAGAAGAATAGAGTATAATCAGAAAATATAAGAAAAAGAAACAATAAGACTAGGAGAATAAAGAGGTTTAATGAGGAGAGGAGGAGAAGAATCATTTAGGAAGTGGGTCTATGGTTTTTTAAGGTTTTCTGGTGGGCCCCTGGCATCCTTCTGACACTGATCATACAGAGAAGAATCCGTTGGAATGGGTGGGGGTCATAACAATTTCTTGGAGAAATGCATCAAGCCTAACATGATATCCATGACATTTGTTATATTAATATCAGATTATACGAGTCTGCATAACATTAAATACGTTCTTGCATATAGGTTAGTCAGTTGGCATTATTTGTGCAGTTATAATGCTACAAGCAAGTTAGGGGATTGTGTTCAAGATGATCATGTGGGAAGAAGCAAGGAAAAGAAATCAGAAAACTTTAGAAATAGTAGGAAAAATGAGAAACATAAAAGCAGCAATCATAACATGACACAGTGATTAGAGTAAACTAAACCAGACTGATGAGCTTTGGTTGAGCAAAAGTATTTAGGGAGATGACTAATAGAGCTAATATTGCTCCTAGCCATGTCCAAAAAGAATTGGGGTGCTGATGGGAGAGGCCGTGTTTCCCATGAAGAACATGGGGGTCATTTATAAACTTCACGCAGGGCAGATTCGCCAAGTGAATATATTTGCCCTGCGCATGGTTCTATTTATAAAGCTGAATAAGAGGCTGCAAACAGAATTGCGATTTTTTTTCCACAATGTGAATGTCTATAGGAGCTTTTTAAATATGTCACCATTCGCAAATTGCGAATATTTATGCGCACACTCTGCGACTCAATTACGCCACAACTTTGGTGGTGGATAAAATATTCGCAAAACAGTTTTGCAAACTGCGAATTTAAGTTACTGTCAACGCTATTTTCACGCACAAAAGCTCGCACATTGGGTGCGCTTGCGCAAACTCCCTTCTCATTTGCGCAAATTTATTCACACTGAATTCGCAAAAACCGGAAAGACGGGCAGAGCAGTGCAATATATTAGCGTTCAAGAAAAAACATGCGCGATACAACCATTTGCGAAAAATCTGCGCTGTGCAAACTTTATAAGTGACCCCCCATATCTTTAGAAATTGTGGTATTTTGTTTCGGATTAATGCTAGATTTTCCTCAAAACACTTGTTATTTTCAATTCTCTGGTTAATCTTCTCCCATTTATTAATGTTTGTGTCCTTTAATTACCACCTCTTAAAGTTGAGTATATCAAGTTGAATAGGGTCAATGTGTTCCAAAAGGCTCTTGCTTCTTCCCATAGGGGTTTTATCAGTAACAAAACAGATGTAATAGGGTGTCTAGTGTTGCCCTTCCTCTCTAGCAGGTTTGAGGGGTGGTAGGAAACATTATGTGTAGTCTAGCAGGAGTGAGGTACCAAAACATTAGTATTTTATATATATAGTTTCCCTTTAACACAGGTAACACCTCTCTTGGTGTTTTTCCCAAATAAGCGACCAATATATTTCTTGCATTGAGATATGATTAACCTCCCCAACAAAAAATGATATTCTACTTACAGATTATTGCCGTGGGTATTTCGGACATTGTACCTTCGCACGGCGATGATCAGTGAGTGTCAGTTTCCTGTGGTGAAGGGCTCAGTCCGTGTCAAGATAATATTTCAAAAATAGAATTTTGTGCACAGGAAACTGTCAGACACAGCGCTCACCTCACTGATATGTGGGCAGTTATTAACTGGCACCTAACGCTAGATGTGCATTTGAATACAAAGATTAACAATGGTAACACCAAGGTCCGATTTACAAGACAATGTGGAACAAGTGAAGCTACAAGTGCTGGCAGGGCCGCAATTAGAAATCACGGGGCCCCGTACAACAAAATTTTTGGGGCCCCCTGGGCCCCGCCCACACTGACGACCAAGCTCCACCCCATATCCCGCCCACTCCACATCACAGTTAAAAGACCACACAGACATCAGCGCTAAAAAAGTAACCCCCCCCACACAAGTTGTAAAAAGCTATTGATGCTATTTATAAAAAATTGGGGCCCCAAAAAATAAAAATTAAATTATTTTTTTTTTTTAAACATTGGTGGCAGGGGTCCCCTTATAAGTTAAAAAAAACTTGGGGCCCCAACAAAAAAAACATGTAAAAAAAACTAAAAAATAAACAAACATTGGTGGCAGGGGCCCCATTATGAGTTAAAAACAAATTGGGGCCCCAAAAAAAAATTTGAAAAAAATAATAATTTTTTTTTGAAAAAAAAAAAAAACATTGGCGGCAGGGGCCCCCTTATAAGTTAAAAAAAATTGGGGCCCCAAAAAAAAAATTTGAAAAAAAAAAACATTGGCGGCAGGGGCCCCCTTATAAGTTAAAAACAAATTGGGGCCCCAAAAAAAAATTTGAAAAAGAAATATTTTTTTTTTTTGAAAAAAAACAAAAAACAATGGCGGCAGGGGCCCCCTTATAAGTTAAAAACAAATTGGGGCCCCAAAAAAAAATTTGAAAAAAAAATAATTTTTTTTTGAAAAAAAAAAAAAAACTGGTGGCAGGGCCCCCCTTACAAGTTAAAAAAATTGGGGCCACCAAAAAGAAAATTAATTTTTTAAAAAAAAAAACAATGGTGGCAAGGGGCCCCTTACGAGTTAAAAAAAAAATTGGGGCGCCAAAAAAAAAGTTTTTAAAAAAAGATTGGTGGCAGGGACCTATAGAATATTAAAATAATACATTGGTGGCCAGGGGATTAAAAAAAAAAAACAAAAACACAAACTGGTGTTCAGTAGAATTGAACTCATGGCTTCAGTACTTCAACTTCGCCTCCTTTCGTGACTTCGGGTCTTTGCGCCGCTTCAGGACTTCGGCTTCGGCTGTTTTTGTGACTTCGGGTCTTTTCGGTGCATCGGCTTCGGCTTTTCGACACTTCCGCATTCGGCAACGCAAGAGGCAAGACGTACGGCTCGGGCGCTCGTAGGGGGGGCCCGGATCTTCAAAAAATGCAGCGCTGCCGGGGCCCCCCTTCATGCCCGGGCCCGGTACGCTTGTCCCCCCTGTCCCCCCCTGATGGCGGCCCTGAGTGCTGGTGAGGAACTGCTCCATTTACAACCCCATAACTATTTCCCCCACATAAAACTAGACTCAGAATTGTAACCTGTTTTCACTTGGAAATACTTACATCAAAAAAATAAATGGTTGGACTTATTGTAACTTAAAATTAGAGATGCACCGAATCCACTATTTTGGATTTGGCCAAACCCCCGAATTCTTCGCGAAAGATTCAGCCAAATACCGAACTGAATCCGAATCCTAATTTGCATATGTAAAGTAGGGGTGGGAAGGGGGAAACATTTTTTACTTCCTTGTTTTGGGACAAAACGTTGCACGATTTCCGTCCCTGCTCCTAATTTGTATATGCAAATTAGGATTCAGATTCAGTTCGGCTGAATCCTGCTGAAAAAGGCAGAATCCTGAACCAAATCCTGGATTCCCTACATCCCAAGCCTGGAATTCAAAAATAAGCACCTGCTTTGAAACCACTGGGAGCAACGTCCAACGGGTTTGGTGAGGAACATGTTGCTCTCAAGCCACTGGTTGGGGATTAGCTTTGGACTGGCAGGTAGGAGGCCCACCGAGGCTTCCACCACAAGTGGTCTGGGCTCTGGGTCCACCTGCCTCTGCTGGGAGTGCAACCTCCATACAGGTCCCCTGCCTCCGTCACAGACATCTTTCAATAAACACATGTCCCTGTGCTTACCTGTCCTGTAGTTGCAGTCAAAATGAGATTAGGGGGCAGCACAATTCAGCAGGAACAGTCCCTAAGTTTGCTTATAGTCTATACAGAGAGATCCCATGAAACTATGGCAGAATTGGTATTCCCTGTACTAAGCACAATTCAGCAGGAACAGTCCCCTAAATTTGCTTATAGTCTGTACAGAGAGATCCCATAAAACTATGGCAGCATAGGTATTCCCTGTACTAAGCACAATTCAGCAGGAACAGTCCCTAAGTTTGCTCATAGTCTGTACAGAGAGATCCCATAAAACTATGGCAGCATAGGTATTCCCTGTACTAAGCACAATTCAGCAGGAACAGCCCCTAAGTTTGCTCATAGTCTGTACAGAGAGATCCCATAAAACTATGGCAGTATAGGTATTCCCTGTACTAAGCACAATTCAGCAGGAACAGTCCCCTAAGTTTGCTCATAGTCTGTACAGAGAGATCCCATAAAACTATGGCAGTATAGGTATTCCCTGTACTAAGCACAATTCAGCAGGAACAGCCCCCTAAGTTTGTTCATAGTCTGTACAGAGAGATCCCATAAAACTATGGCAGCATAGGTATTCCCTGTATTAAGCACAATTCAGTAGGAACAGTCCCTAAATTTGCTCATAGTCTGTACAGAGAGATCCCATAAAACTATGGCAGCATAGGTATTCCCTGTATTAAGCACAATTCAGTAGGAACAGTCCCTAAATTTGCTCATAGTCTGTACAGAGAGATCCCATAAAACTATGGCAGCATAGGTATTCCCTGTACTAAGCACAATTCAGCAGGAACAGTCCCCTAAGTTTGCTCATAGTCTGTACAGAGAGATCCCATAAAACTATGGCAGCATAGGTATTCCCTGTACTAAGCACAATTCAGCAGGAACAGTCCCCTAAGCCCATAGGTAAAATAGTGGTTTCCAGTGGCTAATTCATCTGAGCAATGTGTTTGGGACGCAGCACCTATCAGATGGGCATATTTATTTAGCAAGATAAGAAGCTAAACTTCCTGAGTTACAAATAGCAAAAAGCTTGTGTCCAGCAGGTACTCGGACACACACAGACATAAAGGAAGAGGTGTAGGAGTCTGATTGAAGTCATTCCCCTTCACTACAAGCACCATGTCAGCTCTCATGTTCTTGCTCCTGATCTGTGAGTATAATGACTATAACTTGTTCTTCTTTATAATATCTCCGCACATTTAGCTACACATGGAGAGAAGAGATGGAGAGATGCACAAGGGGCCACAACGTGTGGTTCTATTTCCCTTGCAGTGACTTCTCTTTCCCTTATCTCAGCACATGCTACTCCATCGTACATTCTACACACTGAAGGTACAATTAAACATGGTGGGAATATACTTGTTCTGTCCTCACTACGTGTTACCCTGGGCTAGTGTGTTGCTTGACGTGCAGCTAAACTCCTTCCTTCATTAATCCACTGACACAGGTTATTGAGCTTCAGTTTTATTAACAAAGGGGAAGGTATAAAACTAGGGAAGATAGAAAATGACATCGCTTAGTAAGCTGTACAATATGTCATATCATCCATACCTCCCAACTGTCCCTTTTTCAGAGGGACAGTCCCTCTTTTGACAGCTCAACCCGCAGTCCCTCATTTGTACTGGAAAGTCCCTCTTTTCTTTGCACTGAACAGCCAGAAAAAGAAACAAAGTTTCTCACTTAATTGGCTTTTAGCAGAGAGCCCAGAACAGCTAACAGGTGCAAATAAGATACTTTGTAACAATTTTGAGACACAAAAACACAGTTTAGATAAGGAGAAATATTTTCAAACTTTCATAACCTGCCAAATTTTGTAAAACAAACATGGTAATTAGGGGGTGTGGCCACAGAAAGGGGTGTGGTCAAAAAATTGCTGCACTACAAAAACATTTTTTGTCCCTCTTTTTACTTCCAAAATGTTGGGAGGTATGTATAACAAATGCATGAAGTGTTTCCTGGGGCTCCTCCTCTTCCTGTGTCTCCACCCTCCACATTCATCATTCCTCTTCACTTTGATTTCATAATGGCGAGCTCTTAAATCAGATGTAATATCCTTCGTGCTCCCTCAGGTTTAATTGAGCCCCTTATATATAATTTTTAGCCCTCGGCGTGAGACCTACTAAGTAGTGTTGCTCCGTTGGCTAAGTACCCTGGCTATATTTTTGGATAAGTTGCTGCAACCCCTGGTACAAAACACCAAATCCTTTGTTAAAGATACCACACACCTACTCAACATTCTTAAAACATTATTATATATTATTCCCTGAGCATGATATAATATTGGCAAGTTTTGATGTAACCAGCCTATACACATCTATCTCACATGAGTCTGGCCTATGAGCTATAAGTTATCATTTGGACAAAACAGAGTGTACCCCAACACAGAAAGGCTTTCTATTGGATTTACTTCTACTGTATCAAAACAACTTCATGTTTGGTGATAGTTATTATATCCAACAGAGGGGCACTGCCATGGGCAGTAACGCAGCCCCAACTCTACATGGCACATCTAGAGCAGACCATGGTATATGCTAATTCACTTGTTCAGGAACATTGCATCCTGTATATACGCTATATAGATGACCTGATAGTCCTCTGGGATGGCACATTGGACATTCTAACTGAATTCCACACATTCCTTAATAATATGGAGGATACATTGAAATTCACAAGTACATGTCTTAGGGTCACTGTAAGCTTTCTTGATGTCCAACTTACTAGAGTGTGCACACGGCTAAAGACGGATCTGTTCAGGAAAGCTACTGATTACCCAGTGTACAAGGTTGAAACGTATAGTTAGCGATGACAATGACTTGCAAAAGGAGGCTGGAGAAATGACTTTATAGAGAGAGGATATCCCCGTGATATACTGGATATGAATCTACTTTCTTTTGCAAAAAGGGAGACATGGAATGCAGACAGATTAATGTTTGTAAGCAAATATACCACAGCCAGCAGATGTGTCGGCAATATTATTTGCTGCATTGGCACATATTACAGTCTCTAACAAACTCCCTCTAGTCTAAACAGTTGTTTTTACAAAACCCTAAGTTTGAAATTTTCCCATGCTTACATTGTACTCAGTGTAACTCTGTTACGAAAGGCAGTGTCTTTTATCACCCGCACCGGGGAAATAAATTCGAGATAAAAAAATATTACACATGCGAATCGTCCTTCTCGGTTTATCTGTTAAAATGCCCGTGTGGTTTACTTTATGTGGGTGAGACCACACAGAAGGTGCGTGACCGTATCTCTAAGCATAAGTCTACAATACACAGAGAACTGACTGCATTACCGGTTCCGGCACATTTCCATGTGGCACGACACTCTATCAGCCAACCTAAATTCCAAGTTATTGATTCTGTGTTAAACCTTTGAAAAGCATTTCCCACTTAATATGTTGCCTTTATGCTGGCAAAGTTTGCACGTCTAAAATTTAGGGGCAGATTTATTTAGGGTAGAAAAGTAAATCCAAATTCTAATTTTCTAATTTTTTTGGTGTCAAAATGTATACATTGAAATTTAAGAGAGTGTGCTGGTCTGGAAATGCTCCTGAAGTAGAAGAGACAACAAACTTCTCCACAGACTCCACAGACCAGTATTTGGCAACTGTCTAGACATGAATTCCACAAAGCAGTCTTGACACTCTCTCTTGTCTTCTCAATGTCTCTCAACATTATGCCTCTCCCTTTTCTTTCTAGGCTCCTCAGAGAGGGCAGCATCTCTTAAGAATACAGAATACTCAGAATAGCCAGAGTTCCTTTGGCAGAAAAATAAAAAAGATTAGTACTCACATACTTACCTTAGGCTCCGCTCATTTGCAGCCAGCCTGATCCATCTCGCCAGTATAGAGCAGCAACTAGGATCCTGCGTGCCACACTTGTAAGACTCTGGGCCGATGCAGATGACATCACGGCATCCACCTCAAGCTCACCACACACTCAACAATAGAACTTTTATACAGAAACATATTGCGCCATCTGCTGGCTCATTGTTACAAGTTGGTTGAAATTTTCAACAGGTTTATTACAGTCACATTGTAGTTTCCCAAACTACAGGGCATGGAAAATCTCAAGTGCTATTCAGTTTTATATGGAAGGCAGGGCAAATGCAGTTTCTGTAGTGTAGTGGTTATCGCGTTCGTCTAACAAGAGAAAGGTCCCTGGTTTGAAACTGGCCAGAAAAACTCTTGTGGAGCTCTTTAGTTACATTGATCTCCATCACAAGCAAATCTATAACAAGCTGCATGCAATCCTGGAGAAGGTACCTTGTAATTATAGAAGGCTCAAGATTTGGTATATGAAGAAATATACAAGAACCTAATAATACTCACTGTCTGGTCTGTAACAAATATAAGAAACCAGCACAAGTACTAAAAAAACGGCACAGAAACTGTTTCTGACACATTACAGTTTCTTGTTCTGTGTTACTGAAAGCTTCTACAAGACTCTGTATTTAATAAATAAATAAAGCATCTGTTTTGCTGTTGCTGTTGATAAAAAAAACAAAAATAGTTGGAGAGCAATATAATCATGTAAACATTCTTCGGGGTGCAAAATATAGGATATGATTGGCAATTGGCAGCCCCCATGTAGATTTGCACCCTACAGGAGGCTCTGTTTGGCAGCACACATGGGTTTTATGCAACTAAAGCTTGTCTTCATGTCAGGGATTCAAAAGGAAGCACCTGCTTTGATGTCACTCGGAGCAACACCCAAGGGGTTGGAGACCAACATGTTAAAGACTCCATGACGTGAGTAAGCCTATGTCATATGTCTCCCTTGCCGGGTCTTACATGTTACATGTTTTCTTTGTCAACTATTTTTGTGTGTCTGTCCTGTCTTGCAGTAATAGAGCTTGTTTTCCAACTGTGTATTTGGACCTTCAAGGTTTTCATACTTCCCTAGACAGAATTATTGGACTACTTGCATCAGGAGGGGAGCAGTGACAGCCTTTTGTATGCAAGGGACTTTCTTCTCTGCTCTGAGCATAGAATTTGTCTGGGAAGGGTCCTGGGATTTTTTGGGGGCTGACTTCTACCTGGTGGGGGATGGAGGTCCAATCACTTAAAGGCACTGCTGAGATTCAAACTCAGGATCTCCTCTTTACTAGCTAGGCGCTTTAACCATCTAAGCCACAGCGCCCCTATGCTGAAGCAGTTACACGTGTTTTGTGGTTAAAGGGGTTGTTCTAAGATGAAATATTACGTGTAGTAAAATAAACTACTAAACTGGCTGAGCTCTGTGATTGTTGATGGTAAATGGAAGACTTTCTCATTGGAGCAAGGTTGTTAGTCTAGTACCACAGGGGGTCTGTGTTCTGTCCTTGGTTCTTTGCTTTTAAACTTGATTATTTTATCATTTTCCATTTGAATGGATACATTTTCTCAATATTTCTTTTTCCATAAAGATCTTTTCTGTCAAGCCATTTTTTTGCTGTAGCCCTTTAGTAGGTGCAAGTCCGCTCGTGAAAGCACTTATTGTCCAAAGTGATTCTTGGGTGCATGGACCTTGTCCTCTTTGCACTGCTCTTACTGATAGGAGACTGCCATGCATTGTCCATTCAATATTTAGAATGGACGTTCAAGCAAGCAAAGGTGACGTTGAGGCAACTTGTTATATTTGTTCAGAGCATGCGCTCTGAACAAATTTATGGTAAAGCTAGCGACGAGGATGGGATTCAAACCCACCCATGCAAAGCACAATGGATTAGCAGTGCATCACCTTAACCACTCGGCCACCTGGTCTTTGGTTGGGTGGAGGACAGGTGTGCTGAGATGTTTGACTCAAGTGAGGTTGCCTGGCCCGCAAGACCCACATATGAAACCTTTTCAGCCTTATCAAGCTTATACATTCCTCTACTTTCCAGTGGCAAAAATACAGCAGTGGTAGCTTCTGAAATAGAATCTCCTGCTAACTTGATCTCTTCCAGAGATTTAAGTGTATCCTCTTTACTTGTGATGTTCTTAAGGGATTCATAAATGTTTTTGAAACCGGGACTGAGATGCACAGTAGGAAGCTTATGGCTTCATTATGGAATGAAGCCATAAGGGCCATTACACTTATGGCTCCCTACACAAATGCCAACATTATCTTAGCACTCTACAAAAACCCCTAGTTCTGCACAATTTAGTATCATCTGCAAAAATTAGAAACAGTATTTTCAATGCTCACCTCCAGGTCATTAATAAACAAGTTGAAAATCAAGGGACCTAGTACAGAGCCCTGCGGTACTCCACTAACATCACTGGTCCAATTAGAAAATGTTCCATTTACCACCACTCTTTGTAGTCTACCTTTTAGCCAGTTCTCTATCCAGGTACAAATACTATGTTTCAGGCCAACATTCCTTAATTTAACCAGTAACCTTTTGTGTGGCACTGTATCAAATGCTTTAGCAGAGTCTAAGTAAATCACATCCACTGCCATCCCAGAATCAAGGTCCCTGCTCACCTTCTCATAAAAAGAAATTAAGTTAGTCTGGCAAGATCTATTATGCATAAAACCATGCTGGTACACACTCATAGTATTATGATTTGCTATGAAGTCCAGTATATAATCCTTTATTAACTCTTTGAAAAGCTTTCCTACCACTGACGTCAGACTAACTGGCCTATAGTTTTGAGGCTGAGAACAGGATCCTTTTTTCAATAGAGGCACCACATTAGCAATTCGCCGGTCTCTCGGCACTATGCCAGACCTCAATGAATCCTGAAAAATTAAGTAAAGAGGTTTGGCAATCACAGAGCTGAGCTCGCTAAGTACCCTGGGATGAATACCATCTGGGCCAGGACCTTTGTTAATCTTAACATGTTCTAGTCTCTTTTGAATTTCCTCATGTGTGATCCATGCATCATTAGTTGTATATGACAGCACAGAAACCACTGCAATTAGCATCAGAATTTAATAATTAGCCCTGGAGCATCAGCTTATATTACAGACAAAACCTTATTTTCTGCTGGATAATTAGTGACGAGCCCTAAGCTTAGCGTCTCAACAGCCAATCAGAGCCCACTGAGCATGTGAGTGTCACAGACACTTTCCAAGATGGTGACCCCCTGTGACAAGTTTGAAGTCCTGGATCATTGCTGCTATTGACAAGCTCAAACTTTAGCCTTGTGCAATAAGTTCACTATATAAAACATGGCATTTTTTGCCACATTAATTTTTAGGGTTTAGTTCTCCCTTAATAGCCATTAATCAATGTTTCCATCTAATTTTTGAAGTTTGATTTAAATATAATTTCTCTTTATTTACTGTTAAGTGTCTTGTGGTTTTATAGGTTATGTAGCTCTCTGTGACTAGGGTCCTTGGTGTCCATATCCCACTAGGTGGTATCTCAATGGAAAAGTCAGCAATAAACAATAATTTTAACATGGAATATTATTTTTGAACTGTAAACTATATCTTGGTGAGAAACCACAGGAGTTTATACAGTGAATATTAAGTCATATTGATATCTTGAATAGAAGACATATATGTAGTAAATTACAAGAATCAAATCCCTGTTGCTACTGTGAAGAATATAATAGTACAAACAAGGAAGTTCCACTGACCACTAGAAAAGGCAATGTACAGTAAAAGTTGTTGATGAGGGCTTTACTTTTACCCAATTTATTTAGCAGATATCATATATTCCACAGTAAGTGTAGCTGTAGCATAGCCATATTTATCTATTCACATAATAATTCATATCAAGGGGACTCCTCAACTGGCCCTTCATTATCAGCTATCCCACTGAGCCCTCTTGTTACATACATTAATGAGACACCAGGAGCCAAAAATTGGGTAAAATGGCCACAGCATTTATTCACATTTTATCAAAAAACTAGGACCTTGCCAGCTTAACCCCAAGCCAGAATTCCACAGAGTATTAGGCTGCCTCTGCAGAGAGGATGGCTCCCAAATCTGCTGCAAGCAAGAGATGCATCTCCCACCATGAGAGAAGTTCAGCCCTGCCGGTGGTCCTGAATCTGCAGTGTCTCAATGATAGGAAAACCAAGCAGGCTGTTACTTAGCACAAGCAGTAGTAGCATCTGTATCAATCAACCCTTCTTTCTCACTCTTCTAAAATGTCCTGTGCAGTATTCTAGCAAAGTCCTATCACCACAATGAGCCCAACTGGAAACCTTCAGTTGGCTTGTTAGTTAATAAAGCATAACAACCTGTGACTATTGCTAATACAGATACCTTAGTAGTCTCTCCTAAAATGCAATCACTGAGACTGACCCAGAAATGGGAAACAGTGAGCCCATGTTAGGCGCAATCATCTCCTACATCCTCATATTGATCTGAGTCACCTACATGAAAGCAAGGCTGTTTTAAAGCCTTAGAGGGCCCTGGACAAAGAGCCAACTTGTGGGCTCCTACTATTAATGCAGCGAAATGTTTCTAAGCCTTGCCCACTTATGGCCACACCCCTAAATACCACACCTATTTTACCAAAACCTGTAAGTACCAATGTATTACTACAGAAAATGAATTTGCAATGCAATTCATGTGTTTATATTGAATAATACTCCGAGAACTCATAGCAGGATGGCACAGTGGCAATTCCATGTACACAGCAGGAAGAAGGCAGAGCTTGAACACTGTGTGCAGCCAATGCTGAGCATTTGGACCTGCTTTACCCCATCCAGTCTCTAGATGTCTTCCTGCCACCAAGGCCTAATGCTCTTATCTTGGCTTGCTCTGTCAGGCCAGTCCCAGGCTTCATCTAGACCTAGGCATGGTGGTGTGGTTGCTAAGAGCAGACATGGAGTGAAAGCAGAGGGCCAGGGAAGGCAGCTTGATGGTCGAGCAGAGGAGTCTATAGCCGGATTACCAGCACTGGAGCCAGGAGATCAGGGTTTCCAGGTGAGCATGGCTGCCTGCATCAGGGCTTACAGGAAGAAAAAGGCTGAGACAGACTCACTAATTGCCCTGATAAAGACCCAGCTATAGTCAGGTGATCCCACTGGTGTCTAATAAAAGGGCAGCCAAGTTTGGGAGTTTTACTTTGAAAGCAGCAAGTAAGTTGCAGATAAAACCTAGTCCCTTTGTAAAATGTATAATGAAGCAATTGAATTCTTAATGAATCAGATAAAATTAAGTGTAGGACTGGCCAGATATGGGATGACTTTGACGTAGTTGTTCAGCTTAAATATATTGCAATATATGGACAAACAATCCCTGTTTTGTTTAAAGGGTAAGGCATTTTTTAGTAGCAGTATGCACAAAATGTCGCTGTCTTAAATATATTGATAATGGGTTGAGTGCAGAGGACCTCTTGTAGTTGACTATATGTATTTTGTGGTCACACCCTCATTGCACCCCCGCCTAATGGTTTTAAAAAATAGTGGTGAGCACAACTTTCCCTTGTTTGTTAAAGACCAAAGGTATCGGTCCTGCCCACAGATCACTAGTCAGAAGCATTTACATCCCTGACATCCTCAAACTTCTCTGGCACAGTCTCTGCTGGGGTAACTGTCTCAGAAGGACCAGAGGAGATGATGGGAGATGTAGGCAACAGCACACCAGGTTTAATTTTCCCGCCAAAACCAACAGTCTCTTGTTTACTCGTGTCAGTGGGAACAGAGTTCAAACTGGGAGTTGTAGGCACCTCTGTACACAGGGCTGTGATATTATGTTGCAGAAGTATGAACCTCAAGGGGTCCCTTGAGTAGCAGTAACCACTGATCCTGCAGGAGTTGGCAATGTAGGAAAATCCTCCTCTACAAACACGAATGATACGTTTTCCTTGGTCTTTACTGATTTCCAGCTTTTCACTTTCTCCCTCAGATTGATGTCCTCAATTTCATCTGTGAAGACCAGCTTCTGTGGGTTGAGGGTGGGTTACTCCAGGGCCTTTATCTCTGTGAGGAGCCCAGGGGAGCCAGAGAGGGCCACAGGACTTTGGAAAGCAGAGAGATTGGGTCCCAGGGAGACGCTATACCTGGAGGAGGGTGATGCAGTCTCATCATTCGAGGACACAGAGGTGGATCAGTGTTTTATTTTCAACTTGTCCTTGTCCATCTGCCTTCTCTCCTCCTTCTCCTTCTCCTTATCCAGGTTGTCATATGTCTCCTATACAGGCCTGATCTTCTGACCCAGGAAAGACAGTTCTCTTTATGAACAACTTCAGCAACCTCCTTCTGGAGAAGCCTTCTTTGAGGGTAGATGTCTTCAGGATATTGGTATCTAAGTTCTGGGGGACTGGATAGATGTTAGCTTGGCAAAGAGTATGTAGATCTGGCATGGCCCTCTCCTGCCTTATGTTGCAGGGGTCTTAAAGCACTGCGTATCTTGACAACACTATATAAATAAATGATGATGATGATGATGATGATGATGAAAGTCATGCGATGATGGTGCATTACTGTGGGTAAAATCAAGTGTTCTTCTAGGAAGGAGATCAACAGGATAGTCTTGGGACACACCGTTGGCACTGAGAGATTGTGAGACAATGTGTTGAGTAGGACTCTCTTTAGTCAACTCACCTAGGGTTTAGGGATATCATTTGTCGTTTCTTCCATGGGAAGCTCTATGTTAATGGGAACACGAAGCATAGGTCTGTCAATGACCATGACTGCCCACGGGAGGAATGAACTGGGAAGGAGGTGACCATGGACCACTTCCTACTTTGGCGTCCCTTTAATATTAAGTCTATATTTGAGTTGAGCACCCCTTTTTTAGTTAATTCCGACTTTAACACTTGGAATGCACAGTGTCAGGTTTCTACTAGGCATAAGTTCTCCTCTGTTCAGCGGTGGTGGGTAACATACTTTGTGAGCTTCAGAAAATTTGCTCTTTTGAGAGTCTAAGGATGGATGCAATAGGGTGGGCATCTTTATGGTGCAGGTTTTATTTTGATGCTCCTTAAAACCCTTTACCTTTACCTGATCAGCTTTTCTGCTATGGGGCTAGTTTTGTTTCAATTTATTCGCTGGTGGCGAATCGCGCAAAATCGCCACGAATTCGCGCCTGACGAATAAATTCGCCCATCACTAGTTTTGATGAAGTTGTACCTTACCCCTTACAGACTCTCCAACACACCAAAGCATGATACACCACTAACTCTACTACCTTGATTGGAAATAGATACAATCCCATTCACTTTAGCATTACTGTCGTGCTTGATATTTTACTTTCTTTATACCTACTCTTTGATAATGTTTTGTCTGTTTGTGTCTACCATTAACAACAATATTGTATAAGTAAGACAAAAAATAAGGCAAATAACCATTTACTGCTTTATTCATGTTATGCTGTTTATTTATTACTATTTACTACTAGTAATTACAGTGCTCCTTCTTCATACTGCCCTTCCACCCACCCTCCCTGTTATGGTGCCTCTGTCTATTAGCAAATATTTAGCACCCTCTATATAACATATCTGTCTTGCTATAATATCAATTTTTTCTTTTAATATACATAGTTACATAGCATGTTAGGTTGCAAAAAGACACACATACATTAGGTTCAACCCTTTTAGTCTATATATAACCTGCCTAACTGCCAGTTGATCCAGAGGAAGGCGAAAAACCCCATTTGAAGTCTCTCCAATTTGCCTCAGAGGGGGAAAAAATTCCTTCCTGACTCCAAAATGGCAATCGGACTAGTCCCTGGATCAACTTGTAATATGAGCAGGGCCAGATTTCCTGCAGCGGTTCCGACGAGGCATCATGGTCCTAGTGCCCACCATAGTGATGGGCACAGGGGAACGCAGTGTTCCCAATGTGGCTGAGCAGCATGCTATCCCTAAAATTTTACTGTCCTAGGCTCTGCCTTTGTGGCCTTGCCACAATTCTGGGCCTGACTATGAGCTATCTTCCATATCCCTGATAACTACTATACCCCATTGGTAGAAGTAGAAGGACAGTTGGTATTGTGCTTTGTCTTCCTTGGTAGAAGATGAGTCTCCTCTGGCAAACATTTTCTATCTGGCATTTCTTTGGTTTATAGAGAGATATCATTTTAGAAGTTTTCTTCTGGCAACTCATCAAAATTTCTGAATGTCTCGTGCACATCTTGGTCAAGTCTCCATCTGTATTCTGTAAGTTTGACGCCTTCATCACCATCTGTTGTAGTAGGTTGGCTGGGTATGAATGGCGCTTTCAGCTGCTTGTTCCAGAGAGCTTTCCAGTCAATTGACTATAAAATAATATAATAAAATTAGTTTTCTCATTATGAATTAATTGCTTTATTGTAATAATTGCAAGATGTCTAAAGTATAAACTTACCCTGAAGTATCTGAATCTCTGCACTTCTTCACCATCATCTATTTCTGATCCCAGCCGGAATCTGGGGTCTTTGTCTAGGAGCTACACAAAAGAAAATAATAGTTTTATAGGTACCTGCACCAGAATCTAACAGCTCAATCAAAGCAATGGCAGTGAAATCATGTTTATTTAGTCTGTATGTTTCCTTTCATTTAAAGCCAGTGTTGTATTTGTGTGTATATATGTCCGACAAGGAAACATGGCAGGTTTGCCGAGAGGATAAGAAAGTGAATCGATGCAACAACTTACTGCTTCAATTATTGAAATGGTGCTACTATCCAGGTCACTTGGATAATCTGGTTCTGAATAAAAGATGTTATTAAAGATTTCCTCCTGGGTTTTCCCAGTAAATGGCAACTGCAAAAAAAAAGAATCTCATTAGGAAAAGGAAAAGGACATCAGTGCTATAGCAGGGCAATACTTTCTAAACAGATACTGTAACTACTGTATATAGGGTGAATATAACTAGACTAGTACACTTTAGAAGTTAGAAGTATTATGGGACATTTAGTTACCACTTAGTTTTAAAACTTGAAATAATAATCTTATCTGTGACCGGACTGAGGTCTTTTTTATTGTTATTCTACAGAATAAACAAAGAGAAGATAACATTCTAGAGCCTAATGAAATCTATCGATGGAGGCTTTACACTTACCTTGGCAACGGCCATTTCATAGATAGTTATCCCTAATGACCACCAGTCCACGGTCCTGTTGTAGCGTTCTCCTCTGAGTATTTCTGGGGCATTATAAGAGAGGTCTCCACATGGCTCGTCTATTTCTGATGTGTGGTCAACTCCTTAGGTACAAGAAAAAACAGTGTTTGTTAGCGGCTGTCATTATCTACTAAGCAGTACATGTAATATAGAGGACCTGAGAGGAGTGTCCTGAACTTAATTCTACTATTAAAATGAGGAGGACATTTATACATGGAAATTCTGTATTAAAATATAACCTAGCATTGGTTACCATTGTGTGTGAGCCTTATCCTGGGACATTAAGGCATATTAGTGCACCAGAAACTCATATGTTTTATAATTAAACCAGAATATATTACCTGTTTTACAGAGTCCAAAATCTGCAAGCTGTGCATATCCAGTGCTGTCTATTACAACATTGTCTGGCTTTATATCTCTGCAGGAAAATAAATAAAGTAATTAGTACTAATGTGCTTTTTTAGTTTAGAACCCTCAGTTCCTACTGCATCGGACCTGGTATCCCTGCAGAAGCAAAGTCATAACCAGAGAATCTCCCATGCCCACCCATACTGTGTAGCCTATAACACTATAAACATAATGGTCACACAACCCAGAACCCCTTATAAGTAAAATATCCACTTCTTTTTAACACAAGGCTGATCAAACGACCTTTAGGTGTATAAGTCACTGATATGGTTCAGAATGTATTTATTTATGTTATCAATAAATCTGTTTTTTACTGTTACTATGTTAAGCTTATATCTCTAATGTTAACAAGTAGAATACATTTCCCATAGACTATCCATGTAGTAAGGTTATCATTAATTTAGTATTAATAATAGCCACTATCTGACCCTCAAAATAGAAGCCCTATTAGCTCTCGTTCTTACCGGTGGATGATTCCGCGATCATGTAGGAACTTGATCCCTGACGTGATGCATGCAGCATAGAATCTGTGAAAGTAAACACATTTTAGTTGTTTTACTAATGCAAATCCATATACCTATAAAAAAACTATAGTGAGGATGTTTTTCTAAATATTCTAAATTTTACACTTCATTACGTAAGCCCAGAGTAGAGGATAAACCTATAGCTCCTAATTCTAACTTGACTCCTACTAATTGATAATGGTGAAAGGTGCAATAACTCAACCAGTAATACTTACAAAGTGCTTTCCTGGGTTAGTGCACCGGTGTTCAACAGAGACCCTAAACTTCCTCCAGCAGCGAATTCCATAGCTAGGAATGCGTGATGTTCCGTCTGGAAGGCACAGAACAAACTCACAAGGAATGGACATCTGGTGTTTCTTGCCAACCTTAAGACGTCCCGCTCCACAAAAACACTGAAACATAAGATCACACAGTTGTTTTACTCACAAAGCTGCAACATTTCTCTAATCTCAATAAATCAGCAAAGAATTTAAATCAATCTACTAGAAGTTAAAACATGAATGCTAAGATCTGATTACTGTGAGACACCAGAGCAATTAAGTCACCAGGTTAGTTACTAAGTCCCACTTATTTAAAAAAGTAAATGAAAAATGTACCTTTTGACCATGTTGCCTGCAAAGTATATTTCCTTCTTGAGTTTCTTGATGGCAAGCGTCTTCCCTGTTTTGTTATGTTGTGCCTGGAAGACCTGGAATGAGAATAAGAATCTTGTTGTTTCTCTGAAACTCCTATTTCACACTGTAAACTTAACATAGGACACATAACTCACCTGTCCAAAGAATCCTCTCCCAAGCAATCGATTGAACTTGAAGTCATTGATGGAGTTCTGATGCCTGTAAAAAAGGCAATGTTTAGTCCTATATAATTCCCACTGAAGGCACTTATGCTAAATACTGTAACCCTAGTTCCAAAACATTGTATATAAAAGCTCTTCAAAAGAGCACAGAGCAAGCCAACATGGAGCTTCTGATGGGGAAGCACCAATGTGATTCAATAGAAGGGTTAAAGTATTGGTACAAGTAACAATTTAACTTACGTTGAGTCTGGGCACTCCTGAAAGACAGTGCTGGTTGTATTCAATGCTGGCACATTGCAGCCGATTGGTTCCTGTAGTTAGAAATAAATCATTATGGTAAATCAATTATATCAATATAACAATCTATTAGGGTTGACACAAATATGGCACTACAGTGAGAGCTTTACTTATGGGCATGTGTATTTATGGTTCAGTTTATTATTCTTCAAGGTAAATAGAAATGATACTTATTCTGATGTGCACTTGGTTTTATCACTTTTGGGGTTTATTACTTAAACTTATTAAGATAAAATTCTAAGTGAGGATTTATAAATTGATTTAAAACCCAAGCCCTGCAGTGAGTTCTAGGCTCAGTGGAGCTTAGTGGACAGAGGTGGGTGAAGCCAGTCAGGCCCCTAGGCAGCCTCACTCGCATATGATTGGCTGTACGTGTGCCGTGAACCTCACACCTCACATTTCCAAGTGCGGACAGATGACCCGGAGGCGCATAAGATAACCGCCAAGCAGTGAGGAATAGGGATGTAGCGAACTGTTCGCCGGCGAACTAGTTCGCGCGAACTTCGACTGTTCGCGTCCGCCGCAAGTTCGCGAACGTCGCGCGACGTTCGCCAATAGGCGTTCGCGTCAAAATCGGTCGCCCATTCGACCATTCGATCGCTAAAATCGAACGATTTTCGTTCGATTCGAACGAAAATCGTTCGATCGAACGATTAAAATCCTTCGATCGTTCGAATCGAACGATTTTCGGATGATCGAAGTTCGCGAACAGTTCGCGAACAGTTCGCAAATTATGCCGGTGTTCGCGAACGGCGTTCGCGAACACATCGGCGGCGGTTCGCTACATCCCTAGTGAGGAACAGAGGTAAGTAGCAGAAGAGGCAAGTGCCTGGTGTCCTAATGTATTTTCCCTAATAATATCAATTACATTGGCTCTCCCATAACCCAGTATAGGCCAAGGCCTTCTAGTTTTACTCCATATTTAATTTATGTTGCAAAAAAGATTGTAGTGGTTCTTACCTTCTTCTTCTTACAAAGGCTACAGAGAGCTCCACAACAATTTCTTATTGTTTCCAACGTTGTTGTTGTTTCTGCACAAAGAACATGAAATGACCTATTAGCTCAAATGTATTTAAACACAACATACTGTATACAGTGCAATGCTACCTATAGCTTCAGAAAAAAAACATTTTTAGAGAAGCAACATTCTAATAATATTGGTCAAAACATGAAAAAGCAAGTAATAACTAATAGGAAAAAGGAAGTGAATTTAACTGAACTGGATTAAACTGAATTTGCTGGGGGACATACTTGAAATATATAAAAACTGTGCTGCAGTTCACATAAAGGAGAATATGTGCATTCCAAGAAAACCCAGTTGTCATGCTCAAAAATTTGTAGGAGATTTAAAAAAAACATCCCTAGTTTGGGGGCCTCATTTCCTAGTTTTTAAATTAACTTAATATTAATATAACTTAATATTAAATTCTAACCCCTAAGCAATTCCCCCTGTACATATGTTGCTGAGTACTTAAAGAACTAAACCCTAAAAATGAATATGGCTAAAAATAGTGGCAGAACTACCGGGGGAGCAGGTGGTGCGATTGGGCCAAGTACCCCCTCAGGGCCCCCCAGCAGCTCACACACCACAGTTTCCAGGCTGAAAAATCTCATACGGAGGGGGGTGGGGGGCCCAACTGCACATTGCACATCAGGGCCCGCCCCCCTCTAGTTACGTTACTGGCTCAAAATAGCATATTTTATATAGTGAACTTATTGCACGAGGCTAAAGTTTGAGCTTGTCAATAGCAGCAATGATCCAGGACTTCAAACTTGTCACAGGGGGTCACCATCTTGGAAAGTGTCTGTGACACTCACATGCTCAGTGGGCTCTGATTGGCTGTTGAGAAGCTAAGCTTAGGGCTCGTCACTAATTATCCAGCAGAAAATGAGCTTCCCTGGCTGTAATATAAGCTGATGCTACAGGTTTGCTGATTATTATAAGCTGTTAGTAAGTTTAGAGGGTGGTTGAGCATTGCTGGAGTAGAAGTCCATGGCTTCAACCATCAGTAAGATGCAATTGAGCATTTGTGTAGCATTGATATTTGTACTGAAATACAGCATGGTGTATTATAGTGAGAGGGGAAACTTTGGGATACAATAAATAATAAAGCATAATAGTAAAGCAAAATGGATGCAGAGAATTTTTTTTTATAGAAAATGTACCTGAAAGATTCTTCGACTTTTTTTCAACGGTTCTTGATACGTCTTCATCAGCAGCTTTGACCTCACTGGAAAGAACATTTTTTTCCACTGTTTCTAGTGGCTCCACAATCACTTGTGTTTTGACCTCATCCTCTGCTTCAGGGGTTTTCACCTGTGGTGCTGGAAAAACTGTCTTCACAATTTCTTGTGTTTTCTTCTTTTTCTTCCCTGCTTTAGGGGTTTTTACCTTTGATGTTGGAAAAGGTGACTTCACAATCTCTTGGGATTTCTTCTTCCCTGCTTCAGGAGTTTTTACCTGTGATGCTGGAACAGGTGGCTTCACAATCTCTTGTGTTTTCTTCGTCTTCGTCTTCTTCCCTGCTTCAGGGGTTTTTACCTGTGATGCTGGAACAGGTGGCTTCACAATCTCTTGTGTTTTCTTTGTCTTCGTCTTCTTCCCTGCTTCAGGAGTTTTTACCTGTGATGCTGGAACAGGTGGCTTCACAATCTCTTGTGTTTTCTTCGTCTTCGTCTTCTTCCCTGCTTCAGGGTTTTTTACCTGTGGCGCTGACAAAATCTGCTCCTGTGTTGTCAAATTGGAGTTGATTGGTTCCTGTAGTTAGAAATAAATCATTATGGCAAATCAGTTATATCAATATAACAATTTATTAGGGTTGACACAAATATGGCACTACAGTGAGAACTTTACTTATGGGTATGTGTATTTATGGGCTCTGTTTATTATTGTTCATGGTAAATAGAAATTTTATTCGGATGTACTTGGTTTTATCAGTTTTGGGGGTTCTTACTTTAACTTATAAAGATAAAATTCAGAGTGAGGATTTATAAATTGATTAGAAACTCAAGCCCTGCAGTGGGTTCTAGGCTCAGTGGAATTTAGTGGACAGAGGTGGGTCAAGCCAGCCAGGACCAACGCAGCCTCACTCGCATATGATTGGCTGTACTTGTGCCACGAACCTCACACCTCACATTTCCAAGTGCGGACAGATGACCCGGAGGCGCATAAGATAACCGCCAAGCAGTGAGGAACAGAGGTAAGTAGCAGAAGAGGCAAGTGCCTGGTGTTCTAATGTATTTGCCCTAATAATATCAATTATATTGGCTCACACATAATCCAGTATAGGGCAAGTCCTATCCAGTTTCACTCAGTCTATATTTCATTTATGTTACAAAAAAGATTTCAGCGGTCTTACCTTCTTCTTCTTGCGATTAAAAAGGCTACAGAGAGCTCCGCAACAATTTCTTATTGATTTCAACATTGTTGTTTTTTCTACACAAAGAACATGAAATAACCAATTAGCTCAAATGTATTCAAAAACAACATATACAATGCAATGGTACCTATAGCTTCAGAAAAAAAGAGTATATATTAATATTAATATACCTTAATATTGCATGTTGTCACATGACCCACCTTGCAAGATGAAGCTTAAAATTTGTAGCTCCCCACACACACACACACATATATGTATATATATATATATATATATATATATATATATATATATATATATATATATATATATATATATATATATATATATTTATATAAATAAATGTAAATTATCTTAATATTAATTTAACTCAATATTAAACACTAACCCCTCAACAATTCCCTCTATACATATATAACTTAGTACTTACAGATTTTAGTTGAATTCTAAAAGAATTTCCTATTAGAATCCTCTCCTGGCACACAGCCAAAACAATAACTGGTACCAGGAAAGGGCTTGGTATCAGCAGCAGTAGAGATGTTATCTCTACGGCAGCCAAACACCAACTGAATAGGAACAAGCCTAGTAGTTAACATATATAGGTCAGGGCATTATGACATCATTATGATGTAATTGTCTGCATGGTCATTGTGACATCATTGTAAATAACATCTGTATGCGAGGTCACTATGATATCACAATGACATTGAAGTGATGTGATATCACATGACCCATCTGCAAGATAAAGAGTGAAATCCATAACTACACCTAAATATATATATATATATATATATATATATTTTTTTTTTTAATTTATTTATTCATTTTTTTAACTAACTTAATCTTAATTTAACTTAATATTAATTCTAACCCTTCAGCAATTCCCCCTATACATACATAGCTGAGTACTTACAGATTTCAGTTGAATTCTAAAAGAATTTCCTATTAGAATCCTCTCCTGGCACACAGCCAAAACAATAACTGGTACCAGGAAAGGGCTTGGTATCAGCAGCAGTAGAGATGTTATCTCTACGGCAGCCAAACACCAACTGAATAGCAACAAGCCTAGTAGTTAACATATATAGGTCAGGGCATTATGACATCATAATGATGTAATTGTCTCTATGGTCATTGTGACATCATTGTAAATAACAGCTGTATGTGAGGTCACTATGATATCACAATGATATTGAAGTTATGTGATGCCACATGACCCATCTGCAAGATGAAGAGTGAAATCCCTAGCTACACCTAAATATATATATATATATTTTTTTTAAATTAAATAAATCTTAATTTAAATTAATATTAAATTCTAACCACTTAGTAATTCCCCTCTGTACATACATAGCTGAGTACTTACAGATTTCAGTTGAATTCTAAAAGAATTTCCTATTAGAATCCTCTCCTGGCACACAGCCAAAACAATAACTGGTACCAGGAAAGGGCTTGGTATCAGCAGCAGTAGAGATGTTATCTCTACGGCAGCCAAACACCAACTGAATAGGAACAAGCCTAGTAGTTAACATATATAGGTCAGGGCATTATGACATCATAATGATGTAATTGTCTGCATGGTCATTGTGACATCATTGTAAATAACAGCTGTATGTGAGGTCACTATGACATCACAATGCCATTGAAGTCATGTGATGTCACATGACCCACCTGCAAGATAAAGCTTATCTCCCCAGCTACACATAAATATATATATTTAATTTAACTTAATCTTAATTTAACTTAATATTAAATTCTAACCCCTTAGCAATATCCCTCTGTACATACATAGCTGAGTACTTACAGATTTCAGTTGAATTCTAAAAGAATTTCCTATTAGAATCCTCTCCTGGCACACAGCCAAAACAATAACTGGTACCAGGAAAGGGCTTGGTATCAGCAGCAGTAGAGATGTTATCTCTACGGCAGCCAAACACCAACTGAATAGCAACAAGCCTGGTAGTTAACATATATAGGTCAGGGCATTATGACATCATAATGATGTAATTGTCTGCATGGTCATTGTGACATCATTGTAAATAACAGCTGTATGTGAGGTCACTATGACATCACAATGAGATTGAAGTCATGTGATATCACATAACTCACCTGCAAGATGAAGAGTGAAATCCCTAGCTACACCAATATATATATATATATATATTTTTTTTTTTTTTAATTAACTCAATCTTAATTTAACTTTATATTAAATTCTAACCCTTTAGCAATTCCCCTCTGTACATACATAGCTGAGTACTTACAGATTTCAGTTGAATTCTAAAATAATTTCTTTTAGATTAATTAATTATTTGTCTGCTTGGTCATTGTGACATCATTGTAAATAACATCTGTATGTTTGATATTTGCTAAATAAATGGTGCAAAAGTAAAACCTCATCAACAATATTTACTTTTCCCTTTTTTTAGTGATCAGTGGGAATTGAAAGGCCACCCTCACCCAAAAAAGCTAAGATTAAAGAAAAAAAGAATAGATTAAGAAATCAAAAATTTACTGAATTTGAAAATGAGGCCCTAATTGGAAAAATAGTGCCAGTCTTTGACAGATCGATTGGGAAATATTCAGCAAACACTGCTGCTGCACAGAAAAGTAAAAACTGAAGGGATTTAGCTGAGCAGCATTGGTGTATTTCCTAGAACTGTGCAGCATTGTATCGCTTAAAAGATGTTTGTGAATTATGCGTTAGGATTAATTCTATTCTATTCTTAAGTATCACATTGCGGTGAGAATACTGCTATGCGTTAATGTATAATGAATGCTTGCAATGTCTATTAGTGCATGCGAAAATACTTTGATGAACTGTTCCTTAAAGGAGACCTGTCATTCGATAAAAGTATTCCAAATCCTATTTTATCAAGTTACTCAAGCAAAATGAACTTTAATTACACTGTATAAATTATTTGAATCTTGTTTCATTCAGTCTGGGAATTCATAATTATAACAAACAGGCAGGAGCCATTTTGTGGGACACTGTTATTAAGACAAGTCTTGTATCATCTCAGAATCTTGTTTGTGCACCAGAATGGGGGACCTGATGTCCATCCCCATGTCCTGGTTACACAATTAAATGGTGAAGAGATTGGGGGGAATGTGGGGAGAGCAGTGACATGTAGGAAGTGCTGAATGGAAAGTGAAAGTAATTGCCTAAGGCATAGAGGAGGGGCAGACAATATTTGATTGACAGCTGCGATTTTTAAATGCGTTTACAACAGCTATGAATACTTTAATAAAAAATGTTTATTTTCAAAAGGACTTTTATTATACAGATTTTTATGTCTGGGTGACAGATCCACTTTATATAACCATCGTTATTTAAAGCAGAAAACAGCACGTTAAGTAATAACGACCTTTAGTGAATTGGCCCTAAAGTGTCTTCGTTACAAAACATGATTGTTTTTGGTAAGTGATTATACTGTTGTTGAATATTAAATTGGTAACTGTATAATATTATTTAGCAACAAAACAAGTATCATGTTTTATAATGAAGACACTGAATTTTTCAAGGGTTAAAATCATTTATGTTTCTTAAATAACTTGCCTAATAGAGACATTATTTATGTTTCCTAAATATCCTGCACAATGTACACTTTAATTGCGCATCTCTATTTGTTTTTTTTAAAAAACAAAACAAAACCTTACTGCTTGTCTTTGTATAATATGATAATTTGCTTCTGTATTCTCCTATCATTATACTTTATTATGGATAACGTTCCAAATGATGTAATTTGTTGAGTCATGATTTGAGGTTAGTTAATGTATACATGTTCCTGATTGGTCACAACCACTTTCTAAGGAGTATAAAGGGAAGTGCCCACCAGCCTATGAGGAAGTGCCCTAGTAGGCACCAAACGCTGCTTTTGCTCCCATGTCCCAATTAAAATGTACTTTTAAACCTTATTTGTTATTTTTGGGGACACTCACATCCTTCTTGATTCAATTGGTGACCTTATGAAAAAATGTGATTTGTTTATTGTAAAAATGACTAAAAACTTCCAAAGCTGATGAGGTCCAGTAGAAGTCAATGGGAGCTGTCCTTAGCACATCTCTCTTTGCTTCCAACAAGTTTTAGTTTTTTTTTCCCTTCGTATTCGCACAAAGATGCTTGTAAAAATTAGCATTTCAGATTCATTTCATTTTTATTCAATTGTCCTTTTTACATTGTACATTAGCAGAGGCTGAAAAAAACCCTCTTAAACTAAAGAAATACATTTTTGATAAATAAGCCTCTTGTTGTTAGTCTAGTACCACAGGGGGTCTGTGTTCTGTCCTTGGTTCTTTGATTTTAAACTTGATTATTAATGACCTGAAGGCGGGCATTAAAAGTACAGTTTCTATATTTGCTCATGATATTAAATCATGGAATCATTTGTTATCATCTTCCATTTGAATGGATAAATTTTTTCAATATTTCTTTTTCCATAAAGATCTTTTCTGTCAAGCCATTTTTTTGCTGTAGCCCTTTAGTAGGTGCAAGTCCGCTCGTGAAAGCACTTATTGTCCAAAGTGATTCTTGGGTGCATGGACCTTGTCCTCTTTGCACTGCTCTTACTGATAGGAGACTGCCATGCATTGTCCATTCAATATTTAGACACTTTTCAAGCAAAGGTGATGTTGAGGCAACTTGTTTTATTTTGAGCGTGCGCTCTGGACAAGGATGGGAATCGAACCCATGCATGCAGAGCACAATGGATTAGCAGTCCATCACCTTAACCACTCGGCCACCTGGTCTTTGGTTGGGTGGAGGACAGGTGTGCTGAGATGTTTGACTCAAGTGAGGTTGCCTGGCCCGCAAGACCCACATATGAAACCTTTTCAGCCATCAAGCTTATACATTCCTCTACTTTCCAGTGGCAAAAATGCAGCAGTGGTAGCTTCTGAAATCGAATCTCCCGCTAACTTGATCTCTTCCAGAGTATCCTCTTTACTTGTGACGTTCTTAAAAGAACAAACACTAGCATTATCTTAGCACTCCATGGACCCCTAGGTCCTCCCTCCTGATGTGTATTGCACTGCTGGGAGTTTCATCAGACAAGGAGGGGCAAGCAAATATACCATCAGAACAACATTCTTTGGGCCAAGGATAACTGACATGACTCCCACTTAATTCAAGTTTTCTTTATTTGAATTCAATAAATGGACAGTATACCCCTAAAAACACCTTTGATAAATAAAAAGACCACAATTAGAAGAACTTGCCTTGAAAATGCATTCTTTTTCATCTTTTAATTTTAAAAAAATCCCCATATTCTTAATTTTCTGGGACTAATTGGAACAATCAGCTATGCAAAAGTTGGCATGTGCAAAATGAAGAAAAAACTCTTTAGAATAGGAAGGTTCCAAAATGTCTTTGTGTAATCATAAACGATCATAAGTTGAAGTTGGTTGACCTCAGTTACATCAATGGTTGCATTCAGCATCCCTGGTGGTCTAGTGGTTAGGATTCACCACTCTTAGCGCTGCGGCCTGGGTTCCGTTCCCGGTTAGAGAAGGCTCATTGATCGCTATCACGAGCAAATCTATAACAAGCTGTAGAATGTACCTTGTAGTTATATAGGGCTCAGGACTTGGGCTCTGAAGAAATATACAAGCAACCTAACAATACTCACTGCGGTACGTAAGAAATTAGCACAAGTACTAAAAAAAAACGCACTCCCTTTTGGCCTACATGGTAATTTTGACGCCCATAAGGCAAGCCAATATATTGTCAGTCTATCAATAAACACCAATGTAACGTATCTTTTATTAGTGATGTAAGCTACCACCTACGTTGCTTCAAATAAGGTGGGGCCTCTGGTACGGTGATCCACTTTATGGGTAAAAAGGTCCCCTGCTATTTGTCTATAATGTCCTCTAATGTACTTGTAAAGTCTAATCATGTCTTTTACTCATCCACAGACACTACAGAGATATAAGATTAGGCATAGAATTACATGTCAATCAATGTTTGTAGTCTATATTATTATTTGCCCTTGCGGTTTATATTACACTGGAAAGACTATAGAAAAACTGAAAGACAGATTCATTAAGCATAAAAGTGTCATTAAGCTGGGAAAGGAATCTACCCCTTTAGTGCAACACTGTAGGGAACACAATCATAATATATCGGCGTTACGTCTAATGGGCATTGACCAGATAACTTCGCCTATGGGGGGTGTTGATAAGAACACTCTATTATTAAGACGTGAGGCAGAATGGATATTTCGTCTCAATACAGTAACTCCGTCTGGGCTTAATGATATATTAAATTTATCTTGCTTTCTGAAGACTAGATGAGAGGTCTTTTATGAATTCTCTTGCTCAGCCTCTACATATGCCTTGATCTCCTGCTTTCGAGTAAGTATAGATTTTCTTTTTTTTCTTTTTTTTCTTTTTTTTTTCTTTTCTTTGCTTTCTCTCGTTGTCTCATATTTTACCTAGTATATTCTGATGAGAACACTCCCATTGATAGGCCTTCTAGTCACTTTTCTTGTTAGCTGTCCTTTAATGGTAACTATATGATTCATGAGCTTTGAGTCCGTAGCAGTGTTAACGATTTGTAGGGTTCACGTGAATAGAGAGTGTGACATTTGCGAATGATGTCAAAATGAAATGCTATGCACTCCTATAACTTGAAGTTGGTCTTGATTGTTTATGAATATATTATTGATATTTGTGTTTGTTTTCTGCTAGTGGACTGCTTCAAGAATCACATTTGACAGTATTCTTTATATTCTGTATAATCCTGCCTGAACTTGTGATGCTTTGGTGCTATGGTGGAACGCATGTGCGTTCCAACTGGATTTTCAAGAGACGTTTGGCTATTTCCTTAAGTTAAGATAACCGGAAGTGACGTCAGGGGAATGATCCGCATCTCCAAATGTTAGATGTAGGAAGTACGCTATATTGGAACGCATTTGCGTTCCACCAGGATACTAGGTGACGCTGCTTCACCCCCCACGAGTAGAGGGGCGGAAGTGACGTCAGACGCTGGATTCCTATCGTATGGACTCAGCATGGACTATAAAATGATACAGACAGTAAGGCTCGTCCTGCCTTTTTGATTTTTGTTAATTTTTTGTGCCCCTGATGAAGACCCTTAAGGTCGAAACGCGTTGGGCTCATTATGTCTTTATTTTTTCTGTTAGATTTTGTTCTTGTATAATAAATTAATTTTTGTTTTTTCAAGTTGGGTGTGCTATCCATTCCTGGCAGCAGTTGTAGATTATATGGAGACCCTAATGGGGAGTCACCTATGGATTAGCACCCTGTAATTTATTTTGAAAGGGTGTGCGCCTTCTCTCTCAATTTTGATCCCCTCATAATTTAACTCTTCCCTCCCTCTAACCAGTTTAGTTGCACTTAGTCTCTGCACTCTCTCCAGCTCATTTATATCCCTCTTAAGGACTGGAGTCCAAAACTGCCCCCATACTCCAGATGAGGTCTCACCAGGGACCTATAAAGAGACACAATTATGTTTTCATCCCTTGAGTTAATGCCCTTTTTTATACAAGAACTTTATTTGCTTTAGTAGCCACAGAATGACACTGCCCAAAATTAGACAACTTGTTATCTACAAACACGAGTGATAAGCTTTCCTTGGTCTTTACTGATTTCCAGCTTTTCACTTTCTCCCTCAGATTAATGTCCTCAATTTCATCTGTGAAGAAGACCAGCTTCTGTGGGTTGAGGGTGGGTTACTCCATGGCCTTTATCTCTGTGAGGAGCCCAGGGGAGCAAGAGAGGACCACAGGACTTTGGGAAGCAGAGAGATTGGGTCCCAGGGAGATGCTATACCTGGAGGAGGGTGCTGCAGTCTCATCACTGGAGGACACAGAGATGGATCAGTGTTTTATTTTCAACTTGTCCTTGTCCATCTGCTTTCTCTCCTCCTTCTCCTTAAACGAATCAAGGTTGTCATACGTCTCCTATACAGGCCTGATCTTCTGACGCAGAAGAGAGAGAAGAGTTCTCTTTATGAACAACTTCAGCAACCTCCTTCTGGAGAAACCTCCTTTGAGGGTAGATATATTCAGGATATGGGTATCCCATTTTCTGGAGGACTGGATGGATGTCAGCTTGGCAATGAGTATGAAGATCTTGCATGGCCCTCTCCTGCCTTATGTTGCAGGGATATCATCTGTCGCTCCTTCCATGGGAAGCTTTATGTTAATGGGAACACAAAGCATTGGTCTGTCAATGACCGTGACTGCCCACGGGAGGAATGAACTGGGAAGGAGGTGACCATGGACCACTTCCTACTTCAGCGTCCCTTTAATATTAAGTCGATATTTGAGTTGAGCACCCCTTTTTTAGTTAATTCAGTTACTGACTTTAATACTTGGAATGCACAGTGTCAGGTTTCTACTAGGCATAAGTTCTTCTCTGTTCAGCGGTGGTGGGTAACATACTTTGTGAGCTTCAGAAAATTTGCTCTTTTGAGAGTCTAAGGATGGATGCAGTAGGGTGGGCATCTTTATGGTGCAGGTTTTATTTCTGGTCAGCTTTTCTGCTATGGGGCTAGTTTTGTTTCACTCCCTTTATATTTTTTTAGCATTAATTACATTTTATGTTTGGGCTCATGCTGTTTTAGGTGAATAACCTATGGAGCTCTGATTAAAAATGGAGTAGCTCCACATCAAACATTATATTACAACAGACCCAGATCTATCACATGCCATTTGAGAAAATACTTAGGGCAGCTTTCCTTATATCTACATATCTACAGGCAGCATTAGCAATCAGCCATGGAAAAAAGTATTAACCCTTCCCAAATATGGGTAAATGCTCATAAAATGGTGAGTACTTATAAAGTTTTGATGAAGTTGTACCTTATCCTTTACAGACTCTCCAACACACCAAAGCATGATACACCACTGTCTCTACTACCTTGATTGGAAACAGATACAATCCCATTCACTTTAGCATTACTGTCGTGCTTGATATTTTACTTTCTTTATACCTACTCTTTGATAATGTTTTGTCTGTTTGTGTCTACCATTAACAACAATATTGTACAAATAAGACAAAAAATAAGGCAAATAACCATTTACTGCTTTATTCATGTTATGCTGTTTATTTATTACTATTTACTACTAGTAATTACAGTGCTCCTTCTTCATACTGCCCTGCCACCCACCCTCCCTGTTATGGTGCCTCTGTCTATTAGCAAATATTTAGCACCCTCTATATAACATATCAGTCTTGCTATAATATAAATTTTTTCTTTTAATATACATAGTTACATAGCATGTTAGGTTGCAAAAAGACACACATACATTAGGTTCAACCCTTTTAGTCTATATATAACCTGCCTAACTGCCAGTTGATCCAGAGGAAGGCGAAAAACCCCATTTGAAGTATCTCCAATTTGCCTCAGAGGGGGAAAAAATTCCTTCCTGACTCCAAAATGGCAATCGGACTAGTCCCTGGATCAACTTGTAATATGAGCAGGGCCAGATTTCCTGCAGCGGTTCCGACGAGGCATCATGGTCCTAGTGCCCACCATAGTGATGGGCACAGGGGAACGCAGTGTTCCCAATGTGGCTGAGCAGCATGCTATCCCTAAAATTCTACTGTCCTAGGCTCTGCCTTTGTGGCCTTGCCACAATTCTGGGCCTGACTATGAGCTATCTTCCATATCCCTGATAACTACTATACCCCATTGGTAGAAGTAGAAGGACAGTTGGTATTGTGCTTTGTCTTCCTTGGTAGAAGATGAGTCTCCTCTGGCAAACATTTTCTATCTGGCATTTCTTTGGTTTATAGAGAGATATCATTTTAGAAGTTTTCTTCTGGCAACTCATCAAAATTTCTGAATGTCTCGTGCACATCTTGGTCAAGTCTCCATCTGTATTCTGTAACTTTGACGCCTTCATCACCATCTGTTGTAGTAGGTTGGCTGGGTATGAATGGCGCTTTCAGCTGCTTGTTCCAGAGAGCTTTCCAGTCAATTGACTATAAAATAATATAATAAAATTAGTTTTCTCATTATAAATTAATTGCTTTATTGTAATAATTGAAAGATGTCTAAAGTATAAACTTACCCTGAAGTATCTGAATCTCTGCACTTCTTCACCATCATCTATTTCTGATCCCAGCCGGAATCTGGGGTCTTTGTCTAGGAGCTACACAAAAGAAAATAATAGTTTTATAGGTACCTGCACCAGAATCTAACAGCTCAATCAAAGCAGTGCCAATGAAATCATGTTTATTTAGTCTGTATGTTTCCTTTCATTTAAAGCCAGTGTTGTATTTGTGTGTATATATGTCCGACAAGGAAAAATGGCAGGTTTGCCGAGAGGATAAGAAAGTGAATCGATGCAACAACTTACTGCTTCAATTATTGAAATGGTGCTACTATCCAGGTCACTTGGATAATCTGGTTCTGAATAAAAGATGTTATTAAAGATTTCCTCCTGGGTTTTCCCAGTAAATGGCAACTGCAAAAAAAAAAGAATCTCATTAGGAAAAGGAAAAGGACATCAGTGCTATAGCAGGGTAATACTTTCTAAACAGATACTGTAACTACTGTATATAGGGTGAATATAACTAGACTAGTACACTTTAGAAGTTAGAAGTATTATGGGACATTTAGTTACCACTTAGTTTTAAAACTTGAAATAATAATCTTATCTGTGACCGGACTGAGGTCTTTTTTATTGTTATTCTACAGAATAAACAAAGAGAAGATAACATTCTAGAGCCTAATGAAATCTATCGATGGAGGCTTTACACTTACCTTGGCAACGGCCATTTCATAGATAGTTATCCCTAATGACCACCAGTCCACGGTCCTGTTGTAGCGTTCTCCTCTGAGTATTTCTGGGGCATTATAAGAGAGGTCTCCACATGGCTCGTCTATTTCTGATGTGTGGTCGACTCCTTAGGTACAAGAAAAAACAGTGTTTGTTAGCGGCTGTCATTATCTACTAAGCAGTACATGTAATATAGAGGACCTGAGAGGAGTGTCCTGAACTTAATTCTACTATTAAAATGAGGAGGATATTTATACATGAGAATTCTGTATTAAAATATAACCTAGCATTGGTTACCATTGTGTGTGAGCCTTATCCTGGGACATTAAGGCATATTAGTGCACCAGAAACTCATATGTTTTATAATTAAACCAGAATATATTACCTGTTTTACAGAGTCCAAAATCTGCAAGCTGTGCATATCCAGTGCTGTCTATTACGACATTGTCTGGCTTTATATCTCTGCAGGAAAATAAATAAAGTTATTAGTACTAATGTGCTTTTTTAGTTTAGAACCCTCAGTTCCTACTGCATAGGACCTGGTATCCCTGCAGAAGCAAAGTCATAACCAGAGAATCTCCCATGCCCACCCATACTGTGTAGCCTATAACACTATAAACATAATGGTCACACAACCCAGAACCCCTTATAAGTAAAATATCCACTTCTTTTTAACACAAGGCTGATCAAACAACCTTTAGGTGTATAAGTCACTGATATGGTTCAGAATGTATTTATTTATGTTATCAATACATCTGTTTTTTACTGTTACTATGTTAAGCTTATATCTCTAATGTTAACAAGTAGAATACATTTCCCATAGACTATCCATGTAGTAAGGTTATCATTAATTTAGTATTAATAATAGCCACTATCTGACCCTCAAAATAGAAGCCCTATTAGCTCTAGTTCTTACCGGTGGATGATTCCGCGATCATGTAGGAACTTGATCCCTGACGTGATGCATGCAGCATAGAATCTGTGAAAGTAAACACATTTTAGTTGTTTTACTAATGCAAATCCATATACCTATAAAAAGACTATAGTGAGGATGTTTTTCTAAATATTCTAAATTTTACACTTAATTACTTAAGCCCAGAGTAGAGGATAAACCTATAGCTCCTAATTCTAACTTGACTCCTACTAATTGATAATGGTGAAAGGTGCAATAACTCAACCAGTAATACTTACAAAGTGCTTTCCTGGGTTAGTGCACCGGTGTTCAACAGAGACCCTAAACTTCCTCCAGCAGCGAATTCCATAGCTAGGAATGCGTGATGTTCCGTCTGGAAGGCACAGAACAAACTCACAAGGAATGGACATCTGGTGTTTCTTGCCAACCTTAAGACGTCCCGCTCCACAAAAACACTGAAACATAAGATCACAGAGTTGTTTTACTCACAAAGCTGCAACATTTCTCTAATCTCAATGAATCAGCAAAGAATTTAAATCAATCTACTAGAAGTTAAAACATGAATGCTAAGATCTGATTACTGTGAGACACCAGAGCAATTAAGTCAACAGGTTAGTTACTAAGTCCCACTTATTTAAAAAAGTAAATGAAAAATGTACCTTTTGACCATGTTGCCTGCAAAGTATATTTCCTTCTTGAGTTTCTTGATGGCAAGCGTCTTCCCTGTTTTGTTATGTTGTGCCTGGAAGACCTGGAATGAGAATAAGAATCTTGTTGTTTCTCTGAAACTCCTATTTCACATTGTAAACTTAACATAGGACACATAACTCACCTGTCCAAAGAATCCTCTCCCAAGCAATCGATTGAACTTGAAGTCATTGATGGAGTTCTGATGCCTGTAAAAAAGGCAATGTTTAGTCCTATATAATTCCCACTGAAGGCACTTATGCTAAATACTGTAACCCTAGTTCCAAAACATTGTATATAAAAGCTCTTCAAAATAGCACAGAGCAAGCCAACATGGAGCTTCTGATGGGGAAGCACCAATGTGATTCAATAGAAGGGTTAAAGTATTGGTACAAGTAACAATTTAACTTACGTTGAGTCTGGGCACTCCTGAAAGACAGTGCTGGTTGTATTCAATGCTGGCACATTGCAGCCGATTGGTTCCTGTAGTTAGAAATAAATCATTATGGTAAATCAATTATATCAATATAACAATCTATTAGGGTTGACACAAATATGGCACTACAGTGAGAACTTTACTTATGGGCATGTGTATTTATGGTTCAGTTTATTATTCTTCAAGGTAAATAGAAATGATACTTATTCTGATGTGCACTTGGTTTTATCACTTTTGGGGTTTATTACTTTAACATATAAAGATAAAATTCAAAGTGAGGATTTATAAATTGAGTTCTAGGCTCAGTGGAGCTTAGTGGACAGAGGTGGGTCAAGCCAGTCAGGCCCCTAGGCACCTCATTTGCACATGATTGGCTGTACGTGTGCCGTGAACCTCACACCTCACATTTCATGTGCGGACAGATGACCCGGAGGCGCATAAGATAACCGCCAAGCAGTGAGGAACAGAGGTAAGTAGCAGAAGATTCAAGTGCCTGGTGTCCTAATGTATTTACCCTAATAATATCAATTACATTGGCTCTCCCATAACCCAGTATAGGCCAAGGCCTTCTAGTTTTACTCCATATTTAATTTATATTACAAAAAAAGATTTTAGTGGCTCTTACCTTCTTCTTCTTACAATCACAAAGGCTACAGAGAGCTCCACAACAATTTCTTATTGTTTCCAACGTTGTTGTTGTTTCTGCACAAAGAACATGAAATGACCTATTAGCTCAAATGTATTTAAACACAATATACTGTATACAGTGCAATGCTACCTATAGCTTCAGAAAAAAAACATTTTTAGAGAAGCAACATTCTAATAATATTGGTCAAAACATGAAAAAGCAAGTAATAACTAATAGGAAAAAGGAAGTGAATTTAACTGAACTGGATTAAACTGAATTTGCTGGGGGACATACTTGAAATATATAAAAACTGTGCTGCAGTTCACATAAAGGAGAATATGTGCATTCCAAGAAAACCCAATTGTCATGCTCAAAAATTTGTAGGAGATTTAAAAAAAAAAAACATCAAAGTTTGGGGGCCTCATTTCCTAGTTTTTAAATTAACTTAATATTAATATAACTTAATATTAAATTCTAACCCCTAAGCAATTCCCCCCTGTACATATGTTGCTGAGTACTTAAAGAACTAAACCCTAAAAATGAATATGGCTAAAAATAGTGGCAGAACTACCGGGGGAGCAGGTGGTGCGATTGGGGCAAGTACCCCCTCAGGGCCCCCCAGCAGCTCACACACCACAGTTTCCAGGCTGAAAAATCTCATGCGGAGGGGGGTGGGGGGCCCAAATGCACATCGCACATCAAGGCCCGCCCCCCTCTAGTTACGTTACTGGCTCAAAATAGCATATTTTATATAGTGAACTCATTGCATGAGGCTAAAGTTTGAGCTTGTCAATAGCAGCAATGATCCAGGACTTCAAACTTGTCACAGGGGGTCACCATCTTGGAAAGTGTCTGTGACACTCACATGCTCAGTGGGCTCTGATTGGCTGTTGAGAAGCTAAGCTTAGGGCTCGTCACTAATTATCCAGCAGAAAATGAGCTTCCCTGGCTGTAATATAAGCTGATGCTACAGGTTTGCTGATTATTATAAGCTGTTAGTAAGTTTAGAGGGTGGTTGAGCATTGCTGGAGTAGAAGTCCATGGGTTCAACCATCAGTAAGATGCAATTGAGCATTTGTGTAGCATTGATATTTGTACTGAAATACAGCATGGTGTATTATAGTGAGAGGGGAAACTTTGGGATGCAATAAATAATAAAGCATAACAGTAAAGCAAAATGGATGCAGAGAATTTCTTTTTTATAGAAAATGTACCTGAAAGATTCTTCGACTTTTTTTCAACGGTTCTTGATACGTCTTCATCAGCAGCTTTGACCTCACTGGAAAGAACATTTTTTTCCACTGTTTCTAGTGGCTCCACAATCACTTGTGTTTTGATCTCATCCTCTGCTTCAGGGGTTTTCACCTGTGGTGCTGGAAAAACTGGCTTCACAATTTCTTGTGTTTTCTTCTTTTTCTTCCCTGCTTTAGGGGTTTTTACCTTTGATGTTGGAAAAGGTGACTTCACAATCTCTTGGGATTTCTTCTTCCCTGCTTCAGGGGTTTTTACCTGTGATGCTGAAACAGGTGGCTTCACAATCTCTTGTGTTTTCTTTGTCTTCTTTGTCTTCTTCCCTGCTTCAGGGTTTTTTACCTGTGGCGCTGACAAAATCTGCTCATGTGTTGTCAAATTGGAGTTGATTGGTTCCTGTAGTTAGAAATAAATCATTATGGCAAATCAGTTATATCAATATAACAATTTATTAGGGTTGACACAAATATGGCACTACAGTGAGAACTTTACTTATGGGTATGTGTATTTATGGGCTCTGTTTATTATTGTTCATGGTAAATAGAAATTTTATTCGGATGTGTACTTGGTTTTATCAGTTTTGGGGGTTATTACTTTAACTTATCAAGATAAAATTCAGAGTGAGGATTTATAAATTGATTAGAAACTCAAGCCCTGCAGTGGGTTCTAGGCTTAGTGGAACTTAGTGGACAGAGGTGGGTCAAGCCAGCCAGGACCAACGCAGCCTCACTCGCATATGATTGGCTGTACTTGTGCCACGAACCTCGCACCTCACATATCCAAGTGTGGACAGATGACCCGGAGGCACATAAGATAACCGCCAAGCAGTGAGGAACAGAGGTAAGTAGCAGAAGAGGCAAGTGCCTGGTGTCCTAATGTATTTGCCCTAATAATATCAATTATATTGGCTCACACATAATCCAGTATAGGGCAAGTCCTATCCAGTTTCACTCAGTCTATATTTCATTTATGTTACAAAAAAGATTTCAGCGGTCTTACCTTCTTCTTCTTGCGATTAAAAAGGCTACAGAGAGCTCCGCAACAATTTCTTACTGATTTCAACATTGTTGTTGTTTCTACACAAAGAACATGAAATAACCAATTAGCTCAAATGTATTCAAAAACAACATATACAATGCAATGGTACCTATAGCTTCAGAAGAAAATTGTATATATTAATATTAATATACCTTAATATTGCATGTTGTCACATGACCCATCTTCAAGATGAAGCTTAAAATTTGTAGCTACCCACACACACATATATATATATGTGTAGATATGGATGTGTATATATATATTTATATATATAGATATATATATATATATATATATATATATATATATAAATTAACTTAATATTAATTTAACTTAATATTAAACTCTAACCCCTCAGCAATTCTCCCTATACATACATAGCTGAGTACTTACAGATTTCAGTTGAATTCTAAAAGAATTTCCTATTAGAATCCTCTCCTGGCACACAGCCAAAACAATAACTGGTACCAGGAAAGGGCTTGGTATCAGCAGCAGTAGAGATGTTATCTCTACGGCAGCCAAACACCAACTGATTAGGAACAAGCCTGGTAGTTAACATATATAGGTCAGGGCATTATGACATCATTATGATGTAATTGTCTGCATGGTCATTGTGACATCATTGTAAATAACATCTGTATGTGAGGTCACTATGATATTACAATGACATTGAAGTCATGTGATGTCACATGACCCACTTGCAAGATGAGGACTGAAATCCCTAGCTATATATATATATATATATATATATATATATATATATATATATATATATATACAGTATCTATTTTTTTTTATTTTTTTTTAAATTAACTTAATCTTAATTTAACTTAATGTTAAATTCTAACCCCTTAGCAATTCCCCTCTGTACAAACATAGCTGAGTACTTACAGATTTCAGTTGAATTCTAAAAGAATTTCCTATTAGAATCCTCTCCTGGCACACAGCCAAAACAATAACTGGTACCAGGAAAGGGCTTGGTATCAGCAGCAGTAGAGATGTTATCTCTACGGCAGCCAAACACCAACTGAATAACAACAAACCTAGTAGTTAACATATATAGGTCAGGGCATTATGACATCATAATGATGTAATTGTCTGCATGGTCATTGTGACATCATTGTAAATAACAGCTGTATGTGAGGTCACTATGACATCACAATGACATTGAAGTCATGTGATGTCACATGACCCACCTGCAAGATGAAGATTGAAATCCCCAGCTACACATAAATATATATATTTAATTTAACTAAGTATTAATTGAACTTAATATTAAATTATAACCCCTCAGCAATTCCCCCTATACATACATAGCTGAGTACTTACAGATTTCAGTTGAATTCTAAAAGAATTTCCTATTAGAATCCTCTCCTGGCACACAGCCAAAACAATAACTGGTACCAGGAAAGGGCTTGGTATCAGCAGCAGTAGAGATGAAAGATGAAGAGTGAAATCCCTAGCTATGCAAATATATATATATATATATATATATATATATATATATATATATATATATATATATATATATATATACAAACGAAAAAATGGACAGCACTCGTTATTAATGCTCAAATTCTGTATTAAAGAGTAAAAAACTTTACATCACCATAAATGTGCACATATCAATCAGCAACGTTTCGAGCAATTCAGGCCCTTTCTCAAGCCATGTTTGACATTGGTATATAAGTATAGTCAGCATCCGTTAAGATTTTTAAAGTCCAGAAAAGGAAGTGACATGCTATGCATTGTTCTCATACTCAGTGCAGGGATTCCACCCCATAACCTGAATAAAATCAGATACAATTAGTATAGTTAAAACTACTTCAGCATAAATAAGTTTATAGGAATAAATACAAATCATAATCTTTATTGAGACCATGAGGGTGAAGTGTATTTAATTTGTTAATCCACCACACTTCTCGCTGTTTTAATCTTAACTCACAATCAGACCCTCTTTTCAGTGGAGGTATAGTTTCCAATACCATAAATCGTAACTGGTCACTTGTGTGTCCAAGTTCTGGGAAAATGCTAGATTCCCTGATTTAATGGTTGATTTATGTTAGGAAATCCACAATTTGACTTTCTGCACGATTTCCCCAACATACAATCACATAAATCACAAATTGTGACAGACAAGTATGGTAACCCCTGATTTGGATTGTCTCACCAGTACCTGGATGTATAAAAGCTTTTCTTCTGATTACATGTTTGCATTGTACACAATTTAGACACTGGTACATACCTGTATTCCTGGTACCCAAAAATCTATTGAAGCAAGTATTTTCCCTTGGAGGGATCGGCACCCTCCTAAGCAGATTCTCCAAGAAAACACTGGCACTCAAAGGCAGGTAACGGCAGGGTTATACCCATGCGTATTTATTTTGCAAACGTGCAACGTTTCGGGGTCAGACCCCTTTGTCAAGTATCTCTCTTTATGCCATCAAAGCGATTCCAAGAGTACACCCGTCCTCTCTCATAATCGATAGTATCATGGTCATATTTCTGTCTCTTTTGTTTCTCATTTTCTGATTTGTTTTTATCCAGTCTGATTTGCATCTGTTCTTTAAGTTCAGCAAGCTCCTGCACTGTACTACCAGCGGACAGCTGGTCATTAACCTTCTGCATTTCACTGTGAACCACCTTCAATTCCTTAAAAAAAAATTCCACAGTTAGAGTCATAATATCGTATGAACATTTGTTTAAAATCTGTGCAAACCTCAGTCGGAACGCATCATTCCCAGCAAATAGCATCGGCCGGATAGAGATCCGCAAGCCAAGAGGAATGCGCTTGTTCATGAAATATTAAGCTAGAGTCTCCGCATGCAGTTCCAGATCAATGGGCCGGTGGTTTAGTCCCTCAAGTTTTCTCTGCAGTTGAGTTGAAACCTGGACACGTAAAATTCCTGCTGATTGTGCAAATGTGGCCACTGTCAAAATTGTCAAAAATTGTCCAAAACTGTAAAAAAATTGTCCCTGTCAAAATTGATGTCATGTTTGGTAATAATTTTCTTTTTCCTTCTCCTTTTATGGTGTTAACATGGCTAAGACAGTTCACCATGATTGTATGTTATAACTGTCTTACTCATATATACATAAAGTTTACATAAAGTTTTTGTTGTTTTGAATTAGCTTCATTGAAGAGCACCAAGATGGTGTTTAAACCTGCCCATTAATTAACACTCAATGATGTCATACTAAGAACTACTAATCGAGTAGTCTGTTGCTAACTCGTTTGAAACACTTTAGCATGCCTGCCATTGATTGGCTCTCCTTTGTTTTAAATATGTTGTGGGAAGTATGAGTACTTAGCCTGTGATTAAGTATCAGTATGATATGAAACGCGTAAGGCTGAATCCTTTTATAAAGGAATAAAGTTACCCATTATTTGACAAGTCTGCCTGGAGAAAAGACAAATCTAATAAATGAGGAAATGCTAAGCAAAGGTTTTTTTAATTAAGGCGGACATACAGTTGGCCAAAAGCAAATTCAAGATTTCTAAGACAAACCAACAGTTGACAAAAGTAGGAGCAATGCTTGTTATTGGATTGGATTAGTGGAAAGGGTACATGTTTAAGAAGTGTTACTGAGATGTGGCGTAGCATGTTTCTGTATAAGAGAAAGCTGCATGTACCAGTTTAACGCTTTGGAGGTTTGAAGAAGGACCTAAGTGGACCACAACATTGCTATGACTATGCATTTGTAAAATGAATTGTTTTTAATAATATTAATAATATTAATAATAATAAAAATAATTTCATTGAAGCCTGAGAAGTGTTGCAGTGCTCTCTTGATTAGTTGGATATGTGCTGGTGAACACATTCTCTTGCTTTGCAACTTTAAGAAACTAATTCTCAATTCTGATGAGCAATGGTATCTTTCTGTAGAATAAAACCCAGATATGAGCACAGCTGGGGTTTGTTAAATATACTTCAAAGTAAATCTTTAATGCTTTTTATCACGTAGAGATCAGATCAGTATCATGTCATCAGACCAGTATGCTCTGTGGAAAGGATTTGTGTCACAGAAAGGCTTCAGATGTCATTGTTCCTTTTTTAAATAAAAAATTCACTGGACTGGGCTGGAGTTTGCAATGTCTGGTGGTAAATGTAAAACAGCCTCATGAGTCTGGATCAAATTAGCTTCCCAGCCCAGATGAAGTCAAGAAACCTGCCCAATCTTCCTCTGCTGCATCGTCAAGAAATCTTATTGCACCTTAGAAAATCTGGTGCAATAAGGTTAAATGGTATAGCTGTTCTTCTTAGTAACTATGAATGCACATCAGATATTTTAGCTTTATTTGTTGTTTAAAGTTAAAGCTCCATAAAAAAACCCCTATAATTGCTTTTCTTTTTAAGGGACTTTCTCCATCATGGTGAGCCTCCATCTCTGAGGTACAGTCAGACAACTGCTGGTTATTTCTTCTTCCATAAGAGTTCTGGTTATGGGCACTGTATTCTTGTGGTTGGTATAAGTCCTTTGATTATCATTTCCTTTTATTTTGAAAAAGTGACTACATATTCTCTAGCATTTACAGACATTATGCATCATTACAGCAGTCCAAATCCCAACTGGAGCATACATTCTGCCTTCAATTATGTGTCTGATGTACAAGAAGACAACCTGTATGTAAGCTGCTAATTTAAGAAAACATTGGGCCACTCTTGCCATGAGGAAAGGTGAGAACCTTACCTTAGGTGACAGAGAGCAGCCAGTTACTAGGGATGGCAAAAATACATGTCTGGAAACATTAAGAGCTGAATTACTGTTTGCTTAGATGGCAATTTGGCTCTTCTAGAGCTGAAAGTATGTGAGATTTCATTTGCATTCACACTTTCTAGACCTTCTCACCAATCCAAGACATATTTCTGAACAGTTTCAATAAAATATTTTTGCACACATCTATTACTCAAAACCTCTCTGGTGTTCTACTTGCTCCAGTGTCAAAACTAGGAGATCTGTCTTCATATCCCCCTTCTACAAGGGGCTTTGCCAGTTTTGATGGGCCTCCAACATAAGTCTAGTACCTTGCTTGAAGCACCTCTGGGCCTACCACTACCCTGTCCAGCTTACTCCACCCCTAACTGGTGTTATACCCTCTGGTAAGCTGGTGTTAGCAATTCCCACTCACTTTGCAGTGTGGCTAGTGCTGTCCATTCTCACTGTCCTATCTAACTTACACGTCATTGTCCTGTCTAACTCATATTGCACAACTACAGCTATTCTAACCCTACCCTAATCCTAGGCCTAACACTTTCTCACTAGGAGTACTGATAGCTCTTTCTCATCTTGAGTTTCTGCTACAAATCTTCTTTCCCATGATGAACACCTAACCTGGTGGCCTGTCTTCTTTATATCCTGTCAAACCCCACCCTCCTAGAATATTCTAGAGGTTTCTCTCAACTCCTTTAAACTAATGTTGGTCCTATGCTTTTAAATACGTAGCACTTCCATTATACTTAAATATATTTTAATTTAGCCTTTAGAGTGCTTCCACAACCCCCCAAATTTTGAATTTTTAGTTTAGATCCGCCTCACACCATGGTGTCCAAATTTTTTTCACATTTGGACTGCGTCCCTCTTGCTTCATATGTCATTTTAATTATGGGGATAGTGTTGTGAACCAATTGTTTCCATGTCTTGACCATTGGAGGTTGCGACCCCATCCAGTGCATGGCTATGTTTTTCCTTGCGTAGAAGAGTAGTGAGTAGTATCTATTCCTAGCATAATTAGAATTCCCAGAAGGCATATAAGGAGAGAGGCAATTATTGGGAAGTCAATGTGCTCAGTTAGTACCCTGAGACTTTTAGTCCAATACCTAGGACCACATCATGTGGTAGAAGGTTTCATGTGGTAGAAGGTTTCTGGGGAGGTATTGCACTGGTTGCCTTCCCATGGCATAAAACTTGCTTGGGGTTATATACAGTTGGTGAATTATCTTGTAATGGATCATCCTATCCCATGTTGAGATTAGGTAATTATAGCTGTTGTTGGTGGCTTCCTCCCAGTCATTTTGGGTTAATTGAGGAATATCCATTAGCTAACGGGCTTTTGATATCTCAAAGGGCTTGGCTCCTGTGGCTAGAATGGTTTGGTATGATTGTGAGACTAGTTTAGGGGTGTCAGGTGTATGCAGAGTGTGCTCTATAGTTAGGAAACATATGGGTGGAGTCAACATGTTAACTTGTGCCTGGAATGCATCTAAGAGCTGGAAATATCTATAAAAATTAGGTTTATCATTTTGGCATTTAAGAGAGAGTTGTTCGTAAGTAAGGAAGATGGAGTCTATAAGGAGGTCATCTAGGTATTTCAAGCCATGAATTGGCCCATATGTGAAATCTTGGAGTTGTCTGAAGTGTGGGAGGTATGGATTG